>NW_022264420.1:0-29525 GCF_002021735.2 Oncorhynchus kisutch
CCAACTTCCAGTGTTAAACCATAGTGGTAGTTACAACTTCTAATTATTTCATGCCCCTTGGTTGTCTGGGTACGGACGATGCAAATGTATTGGTGGGAGAAGAAGAGAAGAGAGAGAGAGAAGACAGAATGAAAAAGAGAGGCATGCTGGAATGATTGACAGCACCCGTTCCCGTAGGAACTCATTAAGGCTTCTGACTAAAAGCTAGTGGGCACTCTCTCCTCCTCTTCTCTCTCCTCTTCTCCTCTCCTCTCCACTTATCTCTCCTCTGCTCTCCTCTTCTCTCTCCTTTCCTCTCCTCTCCTCTTCTCCTCTTTATCCTCTCCTCTCTCCTCTTCTTTCTTCCTCTTTCCCCTCTCTCATCTTCTCTTCTCTCTTCTCCTCCATGGTCCTCCTTTTAGACCTAACATTCAATCAGATAGACGGAGAGAGAGAGAGAAAGAGAGAGAGAGAAGAAACAACTGTCTTATCTCTGCAGCAGCACCACCACAGAAAGAAGAGTAAACTTAACACGCTGTGCTCTTTATCTCATCTGATCTGACGCTTGCTTTTAAAACATATTTTTTGGGGGCCTCATCTTCTCTTTCATTCAGAGTTCCTCTGCAAGGGTTTCTGTTCAGACTGTGTTCTTTTTCAGCCCCCTCTGTGACTTTTTGTGCTTGGTCCTTAGTAGTCTCTCTCGGTTTCTCTTCTTTGCTCCCTCTCTCGTTCTCTCTTCTTTCTCTGTTTTGGAGGCAGGGGTAAGGGTTCTGAAAGTCTCTTGAAGTGCTTGGTCCTCTGAAGGAAGTTAAAATAACTTTGTGGTACTATAATGAAGTACATAGAGATCGCATGACTGGTGTGAAACTTTCGCTCCCTCGAAAGTTTGGTCTCCTCCATTAACGATATACCATCTTTGACATCAGTGATGTTAACCCAATCTGTTAACCCATGTTCATAATCTAGTGGTAGGCACATAGAAATGGAATTATATTTCTTTGGGTTGGCATCTCTTCACCAAATTATGTTCAGAATTAAGTTCTGGGTTGAGAAGTGCAGAGATTTTCAATAGGTATCAATTATGGTGAACTGCACCACTCGGTCGACCATTGAATTTCCTCACCAACATTGTAAACCACCAGAGAGTAAAAGGTGATGAGACATGCTCTTCTTAGATATATTCCATGTCCAGACTTGACACAGTTTCTGACACTGGCAATTATGACCTGCCAATTAAACAGAGAGAAAGAGGGATGAGAGGGAGAGAGGGATGTGTGCCTCTGAGTTTGTAATCCGCTCTCAAATTAGGCGACCAACAGACAGACCTTCAGAGCATCGGATATGGTTCACTCACTGTTCCTCATTAGACATTTGTCTGTCATGACACAAACACACACACACACTGGCAGGCACTCGCGCACGAATACACAAACAAACACACACTCAATCACATAGAGACATTCCTTGTCGGAGGGCCTTGTACAAACTTTGAATTTGTACATTCAAGCAGAACATGGCTTTTTTCCCATTTAAACATCAGCCAATGGATATCTACCTGCTCCACCATGACAGAGCTGGTCAGGAGGGGGCATCCTATCTTGCTAGTCTATACCCTCCACTGGCTGCAAACAACCATCATACCGCACATCTCAGCAGAATCTCAGTTTATAACACCTTTAGTGAAATTAAAAAAGATAGTTTATCGCCTTCAAAAACTAAACAATCCATATCTGCATCCATTGTGGTTGTGAATTCAAAGAAATGTCTGCTGGACAGGTCAGTCTTGGGCGTCTACATCCAGTGAACATGTCTGAAGGACAGGTCAGTGTTGGGCGTCTACATCCAGTGAACATGTCTGAAGGACAGGTCAGTGTTGGGCGTCTACATCCAGTGAACATGTCTGAAGGACAGGTCAGTGTTGGGCGTCTACATCCAGTGAACATGTCTGAAGGACAGGTGAGTCTTGGGCGTCTACATCCAGTGAACATGTCTGAAGGACAGGTCAGTGTTGGGCGTCTACATCCAGTGAACATGTCTGCAGGACAGGTGAGTCTTGGGCGTCTACATCCAGTGAACATGTCTGAAGGACAGGTGGGTCTTGGGCGTCTACATCCAGTGAACATGTCTGAAGGACAGGTGAGTCTTGGGTGTCTACATCCAGTGAACATGTCTGAAGGACAGGTGTATCTTTGGGGTCTACATCCAGTGAACATGTCTGAAGGACAGGTGAGTCTTGGGCGTCTACATCCATTGAACATGTCTGAAGGACAGGTGAGTCTTGGGCGTCTACATCCAGAGGACATGTCTGAAGGACAGGTGAGTCTTGGTCGTCTACATCCAGAGGACATGTCTGCAGGACAGGTGAGTCTTGGGCGTCTACATCCAGTGAACATGTCTGAAGGACAGGTGAGGGGCGTCTACATCTAGTGAACATGTCTGCAGGACAGGTGAGATGTTGTAATGGGAGAAATGCGGAGGGGTGGTATGGGGAAACACTTGGAGTTTAGGATGTTGTTGTTGAAACCGTGATTCACACTATTTACCACTATGTTTGGACTCGGTTTTTAACAGTCGGAAATTAATGGATGATTTGAGCGATCATAAAAAAAAGCCACTTTGGTGTCGAGCCAACGGTTAAATAAAAGTGATTCAGAAGAAAGCAGAAGATCAATAGGAGTTTATATCACTCTGCAAATCCCCCTTCGCTTTGTGTCTCTATTTGAAGTCTGAGAGTGAAGCGCTCACTCACTTTATATCAAAGAGCTGTCATCTTCGCAGCGGCTACTGTAGAAAATATTATGCTTTAGGTGCTTCAGTTACCTTTTCTTCAAGGTTTCTGAGACTGAACTTCAAATACCATAGACTCCACTTTCTCTCTCCCCACTCCAACTTTCTCAAGATGTGTTTGCGTCATAGGAAAGTTGGCACGTGTGCATGCAGTCGGATGGTCGGTTTCTGAGGTTAAAGTTGTGTTAAATCGACTACTCATTGAGATGAATTAGGAAATGGATCGTCTGAGAGCTGACGCTGTCGGAGCAGGATGCTGTTGATGACTCAACATTGATGTGAAGACTGACAAAAGTGGGTTGAAACATTAATCTTGTAGAAGACACTGGCTTGCGTCCCAAATGGCACCCTATTACCTACATAGTGCACTACTCTTGGCCAGAAACCTATGGGCACTGGTAAATAAAAATAAATTTAAAAAAAGTAGTGCACTACATAGGAAATATGGTATCATTTGGGACTCAGCCTTAAATTAAGCAGGCCAATGAGAAATTAGCTTCATGAGAAAAGACTGACACTAACCACAGCCAACAACAAAAAACTCCAAGGCCTCTTCAGACGTCATGGCCCGGGCCGCTAACGCAAATAAACAACCGTGTGTGTGTTTGTTTGTTTGAGCGTCAATGTCACCGGGTGCGACCATGGCTCTTGGCTCGAGTCGCCGTCTCCCAGGCCCCAGAATGTCCTCCACCAATCAGATGCTTTCTCTGGCACGCTTCAGGATGACCGCAGAGGAACAAGGAAACAAACGCTGGGCAAACAAACCGGGCTTGAGCCAAAGCCACCAACCCTGATGATCCCCTCATAGCAGCAGTAAGCTGAGGCAGAAGAGTGGTTCTTAGGCTTTTGTGGGAATGTTTAGATGTGGTCCTCTTTCCTTGTTCTGTACATTCAACCCTAAATCTCCCTATTTCTTTTTCTTTCTTTCTCCTTCTCTCTCGATCTCTTTCTTTTCTTTCCCTTCCCCCTCCCTCTTATTGTCCTTCAAACCTTACTCTCTCTCTCCTTTCCCCCTCCATCTCTCTTCCACTCTCACTCTCTCTCTCCCCATCTCCTCTCTATCCCCACTACCTCTCTCTCTCCCTGGGCCCATCTGGGCCGTCTGGTGCGGTGGGGAACGTCCCCCATCCCTGTCCTCCCTGTCAGAGAAGCTCTGCGGGGCCCCGTGGGGACACAAAGGCAGGATTACTGCAGCTGCCAGTCACGCTAAGATCCTCAGCCAGCTCTCCGAGGGCCCAGCCTAGCGCCCGTGTCCTCCTCAAAGATCCTCGCTGCACCCCGTCACAAAGGGACGTCATTAGACACAACACAAAATCCCCCCCGTCTTCTTAGGCAACAACGCAGTCAGGACGCCAAATAGCCTGATTAGGAAAGATAATACTGGTTTGTAAGTGGGAGTGAAGGGAATGTCATCTGGTGATAATGAGGAGGAGGGAGGACATGTTGGAGGACAGCGTGCTGTTAGGTTTTGCATAGAACAATGTGAAATGAGAATGTGTGTGTGTGTGTGATGTAGCCAGCAGCATACTACCCTGCATCCCACTGCTGGCTTGCCTCTGAAGCTAAGCAGGGTTGGTCCCTGGATGGTAGACCTGACGCTGCTGGAAGTGGTGTTGGAGGGCAAGTAGGAGGCTTTCTTCTGGTAAAAACAAAAAATATCCCAATGCCACAGGGCAGTGATTGGGGACATTGCCGTCTTTCGGATGGCATGTTAAACGGGTGTCCTGACTAAATACCAAATCTGGCCCTCATACCATCATGGCCACCTAATCATCCCCAGTTTACAATTGGCTCATTCATCCCACCTCCTCTCTCCCCTGTAACTATTCACCAGTTCGTTGGGGAGTAGTTTTGTGTTCTCAGTCAACTTACCTGGTAAAATAAGGGTTAAATAAATTTATTCAAATAAAATGATGTGGGTTTTGGTTGGATCTGTTATGAGGTTGTCATGCGTTGTTATGAGGTTGTCATGCGTTGTTATGAGGTTGTCATGCGTTGTTATGAGGTTGTCATGCGTTTTCTGTATAGTTTGTGGAGGGAGAGATTACTTACAAGTAGTTTTGGTTAGTTGAGACCAAAGTAATTAGACGGTAAACTTGTTAAAAAGCGAAATACAAGTTTTCAGGGTCGTGTTCTTTAAGTGTCTTTGCCAGATAATTCCATAAATATTGATTTAATTTAGACTGATTTAGCAATGTCAACAATGTTAATTTCCAATCAAGAAACTATTATGCACAAGCGAAAATCTAAAATAATTATTTATTAAGCTTTCTTAATTATACATTAAAAAGATTTGTTTTAATTTGAAACTTTCCAAAGAATATTTCATTTTCTTGATGTTAAGGCGCTTTGAAAAGACCTCTTTGTCTTTGAAATCCAACATTTGATCTTTCTATTAATTGGAAGAATACAAAAACAGAGTATCCCCCCCCCTTTACTCGTGCACTCCCAAACGCTTAGCAATATTCCACAAGGTTCTTCTCCATGTGTGTTCTTCACAGAGCCTCGTCCATTCAAGTCATTGAGAAGAATCATGGCCTATGATTTTAGAGTTGGACCGTCGAATCATCAAATCAAATCAAAGTTTATTTGTCACGTGCGTCGAATACAACAGGTGTAGACCTAACAGTGAAATGCTTACTTACAAGCCCCTAACCAACAGTGCAGCTTCAAAAAATACGTATAAGAATAAGAGATAAAAGTAACAAGTAATTAAAGAGGAGCAGTTAAAAATAACAATATATACAGAGTCAATGTGCGGGGGCACCGGTTAGTGGAGGTAGTATGTACATGTAGGTAGAGTTAATTAAAGTGACTATGCATAGATGACAACAGAGAGTGGCAGTGGTGTGGAGAGGGGTGGGGGGAGGGCAATGTGAATAGTCTGGGTAGCCATTTGACTAGGTGTTCAGGAGTCTTATGGCTTGGGGGTAGAAGCTGTTTAGAAGCCTTTTGGACCTAGACTTGGCGTTCCGGTACCGCTTGCCGTGTGGTAGCAGAGAGAACAGTCTATGACTAGGTTGACTGGAGTCTTTGACAGTTTTCAGGTCCTTCCTCTGACATCACCTGGTATAGAGGTCCTGGGTGGCAGGAAGCTTGGCTCCATCTGTAGAACCTTTGAGGATCTGAGGACCCACGCAGAACCTTTTCAGTGTCCTGAGGGGGAATAGGTTTTGTTGTGCCCTCTTCACGACTGTCTTGGTGTGCTTGAACCATGTTAGTTTGCTCCACTGCTCCACTACAGCCCCGTTGATGAGAATGGGGGCGTGCTCAGTACTCTTTTTCCTGTAGTCCACAATCATCTCCACAGTCGTGCCTGGACGCAGTCGTTTGGGGCGCCAGGGTAGCCTAGTGGTTAGAGCGTTGGACTAGTCATGAAAAGGTTGCAAGTTCAAATCCCCGAGCTGACAAGGTACAACAAGGTCTGTTGTTCTGCCCTTGAACAGGCAGTTAACCCTCGGCCATCATTGAAAATAAGAACTGACTTGCCCGTTAGGAAGTCCAGGATCCAGATCCAGTGTTTAGTCCCAGGGTCATGAGCTTTGAGGGCACTATGGTTTTGAATGCTGAGCTGTAGTCAATGAATAGCATTCTCACATAGGTGTTCCTTCAGTCCAGGTGGGAAAGTGCAATAGAGACGGCATCATCTGTGGATCTGTTGGGGCGGTATGCAAATTGGATTGAGTCTACAGTTTCTGGGATGATGGTGTTGATGTGAGCCATGACTAGCCTTTCAAAGCACTTTGTGGCTACAGACGTGAGTGCTACAGGTCGGCAGTCATTTAGGCAGGTTACCTTAGTGTTCTTGGGCACAGGCACTATAGTGGTCTGCTTAAAACATGTTGGTATTACAGACTCGTACAGGGAGAGGTTGAAAATGTCAGTGAAGACACTTGCTAGTTGGTCAGCGCATGCTCGCAGTACACGTCCTGGTAATCCGTCTGCCCGCAGATGTTGACCTGTTGAAAGGTCTTACTCACATCTGCTGCGGAGAGCGTGATCACACAGTCTTCCGGTACAGCTGGTGCTCTCATGCATGTTTCAGTGTTATTTGTCTCGAAGCTAGCATAGTAGTTAAGCTCGTCCGGTATGC
The DNA here is from genome assembly GCF_002021735.2 of Oncorhynchus kisutch. Lineage (NCBI taxonomy): Eukaryota > Metazoa > Chordata > Actinopteri > Salmoniformes > Salmonidae > Oncorhynchus > Oncorhynchus kisutch. Next base: position 6,860 of record NW_022264420.1, read on the forward strand.
TCGTGTCACTGGGCAGCTCTCAGCTGTGTTTCCTTTGTAGTCTGTAATGGTTTGCAGGCCCTGACACATCCGACGAGCGTCAGAGCCGGTGTAGTACGACTCGATCTTAGTCCTGTAGACAGAATCATGTTGGTTTGTGTTCGTCCCTGGAACCAAAAAGGGTTCTGCTATGGGGACACCCGAAGAACCCTTTTGGAACACACACAGACACTTTGGGGCAAACTCACACCACTTTGGGGCGGTCAGCTACAGATGTAGAATCTTAATTTGAATCACCCTGTTGCAGGAGAATCAAATCAAGCTTTATTTATACAGCCCATTTCAGACATGGAATGCAACACAATGTGCTTCACAGGTGAAAACAAAGCTAAATAAAAGCTGAAATATTTACTACACAACAAACAAAAGAATGACAAAAAAGGAAAGCAAAGTTAAAATATGTTTTAAGACCTCTTTTAAATATGCCCACAGTTTTGGCCCCTCTCAGGTCCTCTGGCAGGCTATTCCAGAGGTGGGGGGCATAATAACTAAAGGCTGCCTCTCCATGCCTCTTGGTCCTAGGCTTTGGGATGCAATGCAGGAAATGTACAATTTGTAGTGTATTTGAGGTTTAAAAGACTTTTGAAGTTTGTAATTTCCACTTACAGACCAGATTTTCCCTTCAGAAAAATGTATCAAAACCTACAAAAATATCCATGAAGTATAATCAACATAATAATTCACATATCCTGTTGCTGCAGGATTATTTTCCTGCTCTAGCAGACTGGCTCAAATTAAGATCCTACATCTGTAGACCTCTGATTCCATAGAAATAGTAAGGCAGAGGAATATAAACTCAGTTGTAGACAGTTTATTAGGTACACCACCCCATTCACGAAAATAGTTCACTCCTACAGACAGTGAGTCACATGGCCGTGGCTTGCTATATAAAGCAGGCATCGAGGCATTCAGTTACTGTTCGATTGAACGTTAGAAAGGGGAAAAACAAGTGACCAAAGCAACTTTGAGCGTAGCATGATCGTCGGTGCCAGGCGCGCCGGTTCCGGTACCTCAGAAACGTCCAGGCTTTTCACGCATGACAGTGTCTAGGGTTTACAGAGAATGGTGCGACAAACAAAAAACCTCCAGTCAGTGGCAGTCGTGTGGGTGAAAACATCTTGTTGATGAGAGAGGTTGAAGGAGAATGGCAAAAATAATGTAAGCTAACAGGCGGGCCATAAACAGGCCAATAACAGCGCAGTAGAACAGTGGTGCACAGAACGGCATCTCGGAACGCACAACTCGTCGGTTCTTGTCACAGATGGGCTGTTGCAGCAGACGACCACACCGGGTTCCACCGCTATCAGCTAAAACAAGAAGAAGCAGCTCCAGTGGGCACGCGATCACCAACACTGGTCGATTGAGGAGTGGAAAAACATTGCCTCATCCGATAAATCCTGGTTCCTGTTGCGTCATGCTGATGGGAGAGTCAGGATTTGGCGTAAGCAGTATGAGTCCATGGCCACATCCTGCCTGAAGTCAACAGTACCGGCTGCTAGCGGTTGTGTAATGGTGTGGGGAATGTTTTCCTGGCACACATTAGGTCCCTTGATACCAATCGAGCAACGTTTACTTGCCTCGAAGAGGTCAGGCTGTTCTGGAGGCAAAGGAGGGTCCAACCCGGTACTAGAAGGGTGTACCTAATAACCTGGCAAACGAGTGTGTTGTTTTTTCTTTTACAGGGACTTAAACTGCTAATCTACAGCTCCTCTATCGCACGCCAGGTTGCTCCTCCTACCTTCCTGAATCTACACACCCAGAATGCAACGTTATAAAGATCAAAGAGTCAACTAGATTGGTGTTTACGTCAATACTCAGTTATCCGTTTCTCTGGTTAGGATCCAGGGGGAATCTCTCTGACTGGAGGTTATGGTTCCTGCTTCATGTCTCCTGTGGGAACACACTCGAACACGGCGAGCCAATTCCGACACAATCTAACAGAGTAGATGTGAGTGCTCTAAGGTTCTCCTCTTCCTCCCTTCTCTTCCTCCTCCCTTATTCCCCCTTCTTCTCCTCTCCCCCTTCTCCTCTTCCTCTCTTCTTCTCTTCCTCTCTTCTTCTACACTTCCTTCCTTCTTCTCCTCTTCCCCCCCTTCTCCTCTTCCTCTCTTCTTCTACACTTCCTTCCTTCTTCTCCTCTTCCTTCCTTCTTCTCCTCTTCCTCTCTTCTCCTCTTCCTCTCTTCTTCTACACTTCCTTCCTTCTTCTCCTCTTCCTCTCTTCTCCTCTTCCTCTCTTCTTCTACACTTCCTTCCTTCTTCTCCTCTTCCTTCCTTCTTCTCCTATTCCTCTCTTCTCCTCTTCCTCTCTTCTCCTCTTCCTCTCTTCCTCTCTTCTCCTCTTCCTCTCTTCTCCTCTTCCTCTCTTCTCCTCTCCCCCTTCTCCTCTTCCTCTCTTCTCCTCTTCCTCTCTTCTTCTCCTCTTCCTTCCTTCTTCTCCTCTTCCTTCCTTCTTCTCCTCTTCCTTCCTTCTTCTCCTCTTCCTTCCTCTCTTCTCCTCTTCCTTCCTTCTTCTCCTCTTCCTTCCTTCTTCTCCTCTTCCTTCCTTCTTCTCCTCTTCCTTCCTTCTTCTCCTCTTCCTCTCTTCTCCTCTTCCTCTCTTCTCCTCTTCCTTCCTTCTTCTCCTCTTCCTTCCTTCTTCTCCTCTTTGTTTTCTTCCGTCGTATCTTTGAATATCTTTGTCCTCATAGAGGTTCCATTGTATTCTCAGTAACCAGACAGATAACTGGGTTCACCAAAATTGTGGTCCTCTGTCTCAGTCTGAAAAGGTTTTGATTAGGTGCCTGTAACTGGTGAAATATTAACATCTCACAAGCCCAGAATAACTATCTCACCAGAGTTGGACTGTTAAAATGGCATTGGCACGTTTGTGTATTTTTAGGGTTTTGTCTAGGAGACTTTTCCATATCAATTTTTATAATTGACTGGGGGAGCCCTTAAAACCTGAGAAGCACTCTTTAAAGGGGTAGGATTAAAGGGGTGAGCGATATAAAAATGATGCTCAAAGGCTTGGTAAAAAAAAGGGGGAATGTCTTTAAAGTCTCCAAGTCTGAACCACTGGCAGTCCACAAAGAGAAGAAACATTCACGTGTTTTATGTCGGGGGACTTTGGCCCTTTTTGTCTGAGGAAACCAGTGAGTGCTTCAAATCCGACCTCTGGAGAATTGTCCACTGTTAAATCATCGACTGGGTTATCTTCTTCTCTCTTTCGAGGAATCTCTCTCTGTCTACACTGAATGGGCCCTTCTCAGGCATATCAAACGAAGACTGACTAAATTGGACAAAGATGAAAACACAAGTAGGGAAATCGTTTATTAGGTGGACGTGAAGACGGAGTGAAGACATAACCGTCTGGAAGAGCATGTGCAGATAGTTACACAGGACCACCCGTCTATAGACTCAGTCCCATTTCATCACTGCCTGACTGTATTTATTTACCCATAAGCCTCTTCTTCAGTGGTCGAAGTAGACGGGGTAAAAAAAAAAGAATCTTCAAAAAATATTTACAGAATGCAGAATGCGTCAGGATTCCATGGAAACGAGACGCTGGCTACATCTCACTCTCAGGGGGGATTTGTGAGTCGGCTTTAGAAGGCAGGTGGCTCGGCAAGGCGAGAGAAGGAAAGAGAAGACTGTTCTATTTGGCACAGGATATTCTCTGGGACCTGACCAGGATTGGATCGTTGGTTCGGTTGGGACCGAGGGGGAACTTGGGTGAGGAAGGTGAGGAGAAGGGTTAGGACATCTCTCTTGGCCAAGGGTTCAGGTGTTTTCCTGGCTAGCTTACAGTCATACCCTGTCCCACACACACACACACAGAAATATCACCTTTGACTGATCGCCTGGACCTCAAAGGGAGCAGGGAGGGGAAAACATGACATTCACAGTTTAGAGTCAGCCCAGTAACCAATCCCATGCAGCCACACAGAGACTGGAGTTGCCTTTGATCTCCACAGACCTAGACCCAGAACCAACACAAACAAAACACACACACACACACAAACGTGTGCAAGGACTCACACACAGACACAAATAGATTAATGCACACACACACATACACGTAGTCATCTCCCCCATTCCCAGCCACCCAATGGTGGACCATATCATACTTTTTCTCTCGACTGGATCGTAAAAAACTATTTGATAAACATAACAATAGAACAGATAGATATAAATCTGATTTGGAGATGGGGAAAAAGTGTGTGTATTAGTAATGATCACTTTTTATTAAGATAATTAAAAGTAATTACCGCATCAGTAAATCAGAGAATCGCAGTCGTCTTGTCTATCCAAGAACATGGGCCATTCTTTAACTGCTCCACTCTAGGCCTGTCAAGAAGAACTGACTCGCATGTGAGCATCCCTTTATGTTAGGGGAGAGAGTGAGAGGGAGGGGAGAGAGAGAAATCGACAGAGACAGAGTGGGAGAGGGAGAGAGAGAGAGAGAGAGAGAGAGAGAGAGAGAGAGAGAGAGAGAGAGAGAGAGAGAGAGAGACGGTACTGGAGGAAGAAAAAATCATCAGAAGTACAACAGAAGAGAGAAGAAAGGAGTGTGAGTCGCCTCACTCCGAGCGAAACACCACCGAACGGGGCCGAGAAAACATCTGATGCTATTTAAATACAACAAAGCAGTGGAGCCAGGGTGCCTAACTAAACCTGTCAAATTGGCAGCATGTGTCTGGAAATGCTTTTCCTCTCTAACAACTCTAGGGATTTCAGGAGATTCCTCACAAGAGGGGGAGATAGGGAGGTGGGAAGAGAGAGAGAGAAAGGGGGAGGGAGGTAGAGAGAGAAAAAATATACACTCGCAGAAAGAAGGGTTCCAAAAGGGTTCTTCGGCTGTCCCCATAGGGGAACCCTTTTTGGTTCAAGGTAGAACTCTTTTGGGTTCCATGTAGAGGCTGTCATAGGCAGACATGGCTCTCAAGAGAAGACAGGCTATGTGCACACTGCCCACAAAATGAGGTGGAAACTGAGCTGCACTTCCTAACCTCCTGCCAAGTGTATGACCATATTAGAGACACATATTTCCCTCAGATTACACAGATACACAAAGAATTCAAAAACAAACATGATTTTTAAAAACTCCCATATCTACTGGTTGAAATACCACAGTGTGCCATCACAGCAGCAAGATTTGTGACCTGTTGTCACAAGAAAAGGTCAACCAGTGAAGAACAAACACCATTGTAAATACAACCCATATTTGTGTTTATTTATTTCCCTTTTGTACTTTAACTATTTGCACATCGTTACAACACTGTTGTCATAATATGACATTTTAAATGTCTTCATTCTTTTGGAACTTCCATGAGTGTAATGTTTACTGTTCATTTGAATTGTTTATTATCTACTTCACCTGATTTGCCAATGTTAACACATAGAGAGAGAGAGAGAGAGAGAGAGAGAGAGAGAGAGACAGAGAGAGAGAGAGAGAGAGAGAGAGAGAGAGAGAGAGAGAGAGAGAGAGAGAGAGAGAGAGAGAGAGAGCGAGAGACAGAGCGAGAGAGAGAGAGAGGGAGAGAGGGAGAGAGAGAGAGAGAGACAGAGAAAGAGGGAGAGAGAGAGAGACGGAGAGAGAGACAGAGAAAGAGGGAGAGAGAGAGAGAGGGAGAGAGAGAGGCAGAGAGAGAGAGAGAGAGACAGAGCGAGAGAGAGAGAGAGAGAGAGAGAGAGAGAGAGAGAGAGAAACAGTGAGTCACTATCACACTCCAGTGGCTGTGGTTGGCTCTCAATAGCCCCATGGAACGATTGGGGGGAGGGTATCAAACTAAATTGGTTAATGTCAATCTATTGTGAGGGTGTGTTATGGGCAAGCTGTGGATTTGATGGCAGATAGAAAGAAAAACCTACATGTTCTTGCAGGAAAACCACATACTAAACATAAACCCCATACACATGCACAAACACACAGTGGCCCAGACCTGGCTGTGTTTACTGTTTATCCCTGGGTGTTGATGTGATGAGACACCCAGGCCGATAGCGGCTGGTCCTCGATCCTGGAACGCTTTCTGTTTGATCTCACACACACACAGGGAAGAGGGGATTGTGAAGGTGGCGTCCGTGCGCTATGTGCTTGATTACAGACTGAACGGGCCCCCCTGACCCCTCAGCAGGTCAGCTATGACCCCTGACCCCGACCCAGCATGACCTAACGCAACGCTCAAGGCTTTCTCTAAAACCGCAGCATGAAACGACCAGGCTCTGTGTGTGTGTTTTTGTTTTTGTCAGAGATTGTGTGTGTGTGTGTGTGTGTGTGTGTGTGTGTGTGTGTGTGTGTGTGTGTGTGTGTGTGTGTGTGTGTGTGTGTGTGTGTGTGTGTGTGTGTGTGTGTGTGTGTGCGTGCGTGCGTGTGCGTGCGTGTGTGTGTGTGTGGCTGGGCCTGCTACGGTACAAGCAGTCATCGTCATAAATCACATCGACAATCTACTGCCGAATTTTCATTCTTGAGTAAAAGTAGTAGAGTGAAAGTGAAAGTCACCTAGTAAAAGTCACCTAGTAAAATACTACTTGACTAAAAGTATTTGGTTTTAAATATACTTAAGTAAAATACTGCTGGAGTAAAAGTATTTGGTTTGAAATATTCTTAAGTATTAAAAGCAAATGGAATTGCTAAAATATATCAAAAGTAAAAGTGTAAATCATTTAAAATTCCTTATATTAAGCAAACCAGACAGCACCATTTTCTTGAAGTTTTAGATTTACGGATAGCCAGGGGCTCTCTTCTCCAACACTTGGACACAGTTTATAAACAAAGCATGAGTGTTTAGTGAGTCTGCCAGATCAGAGGCAGTAGGAATAATCAGGGACGTTCTATTGATAAGTGTGTGAATTGGATCATTTCCTGTCCTGCTAAGCATTCAAAATGTAACAAGTGCTTTTGTGTGTCAGGGAAAATGTATGCAGTAAAAAGTACAATATTTTCATTGTTAATGTAGTGAAGTACAAGTCAAAATTGTGAAAAATGTAAATAGCAAAAATACCGCAAAATGGCATAAGTAGTACTTTAAAGTATTTTTTCTGTGTGTGTGTGTGTGTGTGTGTGTGTGTGTGTCTGAGCCTGCTAGGGTCCCTTTGGATGTGGAGAATGTAGAGCTACACGAAGCCACAGACACATGGAGATCTGGAGGAGAGGAGACACATTCACAGCTCCACAGCTTCTAGACATATGCCATAGGGACTGGAGAACACAGGAGGAGTCTCGCTCACCGTCACCACCTTCTGACCTGGAAGATTACAGCAGTCAAGACCACGACCCTTTCCAAATGGAGTGTGCTATGTACAGATGTAGGATCGTAATTGGATCACTCTTTTGTTGCTGAGAATTTGCAGGAAATGCAACTTGTAGATTATTCAAGGATTAAAAAAACTCCTAAAATGAGTATTTATCACTTTAAAATGTCAGACTTGATTTGCCGTACAAAACTTTTCCATTAATTAGAATCCACATAATAATTCAAATTTCCTGTTGCTGCAGGATTACAATGCCTGGCAAAAGTATTCACCCCCTTGGCGTTTTTCCTATTTTGTTAAATTACAACCTGTAATTTAACAACTGGTCAGAATTGAAGGAATGATGGATGGCACTAAATACAGGGAAATTCTTGAGGGAAACTTGTTTCAGTCTTCCAGAGATTTGAGACTGGGACGGAGGTTCACCTTCCAGCAGGACAATGACCCTAAGCATACTGCTAAAGCAACACTTGAATGGTTTAAGGGGAAACATTTAAATGTCTTGGAATGGCCTAGTCAAAGCCCAGACCTCAATCCAATTGAGAATCTGTGGTATGATTTAAAGATTGCTGTACACCAGCGGAACCTATCCAACTTGAAGGAGCTGGAGCAGTTTTTCCTTGAAGAAGGGGCAAAAATCCCACTGGCTAGATGTGCCAAGCTTATAGAGACATATCCCAAGAGACTTGCAGCTTTAATTGCTGAAAAAGGTGGCCTTACAAAGTATTGACATGGGGGGTGAATAGTTATGCACGCTCAAGTTTTCTGTTTGTTTGTCCCTGTGTTGTTGTATGTGTCGAATTGCTACGCTTTATCTTGGCCAGGTCGCAGTTTCAAATGAGAACTTGTTCTCAACTAACCTACCTGGTTAAATCAAGGTGAAATAAATAAATAAAATAAAATAAATTATTTTTCACAACAAAAAATATTTGCATCTTCAAAGTGGTAGGAATGTTGTTTAAATCAAATGATACAACCCCCAGGAACCCTGAACTTATCAGCAGTTGTTAGTCAGACTATTTGGTACTTTCCCCCATGTAAGTTTGGCCTTGGAGGCTATAAATGGAGCTAGACAAGGAAAGGGTTAAAAGGCTGTCCACATGAGCCATACAACCTTGCACAAGCTCTGCTGATTTGCATACAGTACATTCCTCCAAACCTGCATTATCCCACTGCTGTGAAGGCCTAGTGTACTGTAGTGCAGTGCCCCACCTGGGTGAAGTTAGTAGGTAAATACCCTCTCTCTCACAACCAGCCAGGTCCCTGGTTCCTCTCACAGCACCTGGGTCAGCCAAGTGTTAATCTGCCTATTCGTCTTCACAAGTGACATGGGGATAATGCTCCGTGCCGTGTGTGTGTGGTAGTGTGTGTCAGAGATAGAGAGAGAGAGAGAGAAAGAAAGAAAGTGTGTGTGTGAAAGAGAGAGCGGGAAAGTGTATGTGTGTGTGTGTGTGTGTGCGTGTATGTGTGTGCGTGTGTGTGTGTGTGTGTGTGTGTGTGTGTGTGTGTGTGTGTGTGTGTGTGTGTGTGTGTGTGTGTGTGTGTGTGTGTGTGTGTGCCTGCATAGGCCAGTCTGAGCGACGGTGCTTTTTGATGCCTGGAGAATGTAACCCAATAGCATCTGGCCTGGGAGAGCGGGCCAAGACAGAGGGGAGAAGGAGGGATCCTTACACACACCTCTCTCTCCAGGAGAAAGCTTACTCAGTGTCTCTCTGTGTTATGCATCACAGAGTGCTGGCTGGAGAGGTGGAGTCTAAAGAATAGGGGGTTGGTTTTGTTTTATTTTTGTTCACTACAGATCTGTCTTGTGTGTACGATAAGTTATTTCACATATATACACATATCATAATAATGTGTTGGTATGAGTGGTATGAGTGTGTGAAGACCCTGGTGTACTGTACATACGTGTGTGTGTGTCCGCATGTTCCTGTGAAAACACTTCACTTTGGATACCGCTTTGGGTTATTTCAAGGTACACCCATCTCACAAATCAAAGTCCTTCAAAAAAAGATGTGCATTTCATGACAAATTCCCCAACCATCCCCTCCCACCCTCCTTCCCCTGCTCTCCCTCTCCATCAAGGGGATCATTTAATTTTAATAACAGCGTGTCTCTCAGGCAGCCTCCTGCCTGTGTCTACCATAAATCACCAGCTCACAAGTCTGTTCCTCTCCCCTCGCCTCCCGCCCCCCGCCCCCCATACCCCCAAGACACTTTCCTCAACTTCAAGAACATCCACTTGTCTTCAGTCTCACCAATCAAAGAGGAGCACAGAGGACCTCCCCTCCGTTTTGATTTCTTTTCTGTTGATAAATGGGGCTCCTTCACTTTAAAATCTTTAATTGCACGTCTCTTTTCATCTTAATTTGATGTTTGCTTCCTGTCTTTTATTTTGGAGATGGCTGCAAGCGTAGAGCTATAATTTATAGATCACGGGGAGTTGTCATGAGTGCAGCAGGTGGAATCTAGGAAGACCAACATTCTAGTCCAGTGCCAACATTCTATAACGGTTAGGAGAGAAGAGGAAGTGGAGGCCCCCAGTAGAGGTAACGTGCAGTCTGAAATAAGTCATCAAACTAACTTAATACTTCGCACTCGCTTTAAGGTGATACACAGAGTCATGCGAATGTGTGCACACATTCAAACACACACATGCACGCAAACACACACTAATTATTATGGGTAATTTCTCTTTGAAGTGTCTTCCTTGAAATTAAAATAAAAATAAATGAGATAATAATAGATTTAAGGAAAACCTTGACTGATTACTGTTAATCAGTGTTTTTCCATAGTTGACAAGCCAGTATTTTGTCTAACACAATACAAATGATTATTATTCAGTTACTCCGAACACTGTGAACACTGATAAATCCAGCTACCCACAAACCATGTGCATATATGGCACATAAACAAATAATGGTCACATACACCAGATAGGTGCAGTGAAATGTGTTGTTTTACAGAGTCAGCCATAGTAGTACAGCACACCTGGAGCAAATTAGAGTTAAGTGCCTTGCTCAAGAGCACATCAACAGATTTTCACCTTGGGTCACCTTGGGTATTCAAACCAGCGACCTTTCTGTTACTGACCCAATGCCGTAACCTAGGCTACCTGCCACTCCTATTATTATTATTATAACCTCTAGTAATGGTAGTGGCGGAAAAAGGAACCACATTTTCATGCTTGAGTAAAAGAATATACAGTATACCTTCATTGAGAATATACAGTATACCTTCATTGAGAATATACAGTATACCTTCATTGAGAATATACAGTATACCTTAATTGAGAATATACAGTATACCTTAATTGAGAATATACAGTATACCTTCATTGAGAATATACAGTATACCTTAATTGAGAATATACAGTATACCTTCATTGAGAATATACAGTATACCTTCATTGAAAGTTACTTAAGTAAAAGTGAATGTCCGCCATTAAAATACTACTTGAGTAAAAGTCTAAAAGTATCAAAAGTAAATGTAATTGCTAAAATATACTTATGTATCAAAAGTAAAAGTATAAATCGTTTTAAATGCCTTATATTAAGCAAAGCAGACGGCACCATTTTCTGAATGGATAGCCAGGGGCATACTCCAACACACCATATTTACAAACGAAGCATATGTGTTTAGTGAGTCAACCAGATCAGAGGCAGTAGGGATGACCACCTGTTCTCTTGATAAGTCCGTGAATTGGATCAGTTTCCTGTCCTGCTAAGCATTCAAAATGTAACGAGTACTTTTGGTTGTCAGGGAAAATGTATGGAGTAAAAAGTACAATATTTTCTTGAGTAATATAGTGAAGTAAAAGGTAAAGTACAGATACTCCAAAAAAACGACTTACGTAGTACTTTAAAGTATTTTTACTGAAGTACTTTCCACCACTGAGTAATGGGAAAAACCTACAATTTATCAGCAAATCACAATCTGAAACCTGATTCCTCATCAATATCAGTAATCTACCATCATCTCATCATGAAAACACTCACATTGAATGAAATGATTACTAATCTCCCCCAGATTAAAAACATATCTCCTGCTCAGATTAGAAATTCAAACATAGATGTGGATAGATATGACATATTTATATACACTGAACAAAAATATAAACACAACATGTTTTGGTCCCATGTTTCATGAGCTGAAATAAAATATCCCAGAAATGTTGTGTACAAATTTGTTTATATCACTGTTTGTGAGTATTTCTCCTTTGTCAAAATAATCCATCCACCTGACAGGTGTGGCATATCAAGGAGCAGATTAAAGAGCATGATCATTACACAGGGGACAATAAAAGACCACTCTAAAATGTAAAGTTTTGTCACACAACACAATGCCACAGATGTCTCAAGTTTTGAGGGCTAATGAATTTATTTAAATAGACTGATTTCCTGTAACTCAGTAACTCATTTCCTGTAACTCAGTAACTCATTTCCTGTAACTCAGTAACTCATTTCCTGTAACTCAGTAACTCATTTCCTGTAACTCAGTAACTCATTTCCTGTAACTCAGTAACTCATTTCCTTAACTCAGTAACTCATTTCCTTAACTCAGTAACTCATTTCCTGTAACTCAGTCAAATATTTGAACTTGTTTCATGTTACGTTTATATTTGTGTTCAGTATATATTCCTGGTCCTCCTCCCTTCATTATACGGCAGGAGGGAGACTAGCAGTTAGAAGGTTGTGCCAGTAATTGAAAGGTTGCTGGTTCGAGTCCCTGAGCTGACAAGGCTCTGTCAATGTGCCCTTGAGCAAGGTACATAACTCTAATTGCTCTGGATTAGAGCGTCTGCGAAATTACGTAAATATTATATTATATTAGTATAGAACATATTAGATGCAGTTGCCCCAGCGTGAGAGACAACTAGATTCAGGTCACAACACAGCAGGAAGGCTTCCGTTTCATCTGAGATCCAGAGGGGTCACTCTTATGACCTCATTAGGAGAGAAATGCTAATGTTTCTCTTCCCTTTTTCCTCCCTCCTCTTTTTCCATCCCCTCTTTCGCCTGCTGTTTTTAAACATTCAGGCTGAAATAGGGTGAAGCGCCTCAATGGATGCTGTTGTCGAGTGTGAAGTGTGTGTGAAATGTGTTGGTGACAGCATGTGTTTGTGTGTGTGTGTCAGAGGAGGCTGGTGGGAGAACTATTGGAGGATGGACTCATTGTAATGGCTGGCATGCAGTAAATGGAACGGTATCAAATACATCAAACATCAAATACATAGCTCCTCCCACCAGCCTCCTTTGGTGCGTGAGTGTGTGTGTGTGTGTGTGTGCGTGTGCGTGTGTGTGTGTGTGTGTGTGTGTGTGTGTGTGTGTGTGTGTGTGTGTGTGTGTGTGTGTGTGTGTGTGTGTGTGTGTGTGTGTGTGTGCGTGTGTGTGTGTGTGTGTGTTGGTGACAGCATCATGACATGTCAATGTTAGCCAATAGAGGATGATGCTTTTCTCTCTGCCTTGTTAGCAAGACGTGGCGGTGTCCCTATCCTTGCCTATCCATTTCTTTACATTTATATTTAATAGAGAGTGTTCTGCAATCTTTGATCTGAATAGGATTTCCGTTCCCTTATACCTTTCGCGAGAGTGATAGTGAACTCTATTTTGGGACCATACAATTTAGGAGCCCTCTTCAATGCACTCAGCACTCAGGAGGCCATGATCCTCCAGTGGCCTTTCATCATAGCCAAGAGAGCATCCCTGTAATGGCAGGTCCACAGGTGGCTCATACCTAGGCCATCCACTCCCTTTCCATTTCTCGATTTGATTCAAATGGCTTTATTGCAATGGGAAACATATGTTTACATTGCCAACGCAAGTGAAATAGATAATAAATAAACAACTGAAATAAACAATAAAAAATTATCAGTAAACATTAAAAGTTTCTCTCTCTTTCCATCTCTCTCTCCCTCTCTCAATCTCTCTCTCTCGCTCTCTCTCTCTCTCTCTCTCCCCCTCCCCTCTCCCTCTCTTCCTCGCTCTCTCCCTCTCTCTCTCTCTCTCTCTCTCTCTCTCTCTCTCTCTCTCTCCCTCTCCCTCCCCTCTCTCTCTCTCTCTCCACCTCTCCCTCCCCTCTCCCTCTCTTCCTCGCTCTCTCTCTCCCTCCCCTCTCCCTCTCTCTCTCTCTCTCTCTCCCCCCCTCTCCCTCCCCTCTCCCTCTCTCCTCGCTCTCTCTCTCCCTTCTCTCTCTCCCCCTCTCCCTCCCCTCTCCCTCTCTTCCTCGCTCTCTCTCTCTCTCTCTCCCCCTCTCCCTCCCTCTCCCTCTCTTCCTCGCTCTCTCTCTCTCCCTCCCCTCTCCCTCTCTCTCTCTCCCTCTCCCTCCCCTCTCCCTCTCTCTCTCTATCTCTCTATCTCTCTATCTCTCTCTCTCTCTCTCTCTCTCTCTCTCTCTCTCTCTCTCTCTCTCTCTCTCTCTCTCTCCCTCTCCCTCCCCTCTCTCTCTCTCTCCCTCTCTCCAGATACTGTTCTTTCCTTGCAGGCTTGATGATGTCAGGGAAGGACATAGCCACCAGGTGAAACGTTCCATTGGCTACTGGATGATCCTCTCTACCCCAATAACTTGTTTATGGTGCAGTGCCAAGCATCTGACATTAGTGATAAGAAAGTGATGCTGGTATCATTGGTGATATTGAACTCTACTAAATGTCTGCTTTGTTTTGTTGTGAACCTTTTTTACCTTGTTGTCATCCAGACACAATGTGGTTGAATAAATTCCAATGCAGAAAGAATGATTGAGTACAAATAAATAGTGAAGCAGTGCATTTTAGACAACATCTAAAACATTCAACTTTGATGTCAGTTCAGACTTGGATTATATGTCCTCATATGACCAGTGTATTTGTTTGATTGTGGACAATACATTTAGAATTTCACTATAGAAAAATAATGCTCTTTTTTTACGCATCTTCATAGGATCTCAACCATTCATATTTTAATGTTGGCAGAGAATTAGAAAATTGTGGAAAGGCTGATTTAAAAGGGGAAAGAATCTAATTGCACATGGCAGGCCTATTCCAAAAAAGAAATCCATCGTTCTCTTTGGCAGTGGTTCACGCCAGGTTATGAACATTTTCGGTTAAAAGTTAGGGGATGTTTGGGGGACAAACTAATACAATTAAAGGACGTTATTCTATAAGGAAATAGAACCGGCAATTTCTAAGGAATGCAGAGCAGGGAAAGAGAGAAAGATGATTGTAAACACGGAAAATTCACCGGGTATCAAACAAGAAATAAAACGTTAGAGGATTTTTAATGAAAGGTTTGGTTGTATTCAGGTCTGTCTGTATGTGTGAAATCTTTCTAATTAACTCAATATGTGTGTGTGTGCATGTGTGTGTGTGTGTGTGTGTGTTTTCCGCTATACACTGGAATGCGGCCAGTCTCGGCTCTTTCGAATCCACACTCCGTTCCAAATCCAAAGCCTTTGATCTGTTTCGCTGTCTCCTTACCCGGAAGAGAACTCTTGCCTTCTCTCTCAGCTGGGATGAACGCACACGTGGAAATATTGGCCCGGTTCCAGACTCGTACCAAATTTAGTCACACAAAGGCGAAGGGAGCGCGAGGGGGGAAACCCGGGATGAAAGAGCCAGCCGCCAGAAAGATCAAAGGACACGGCGGCTCCGCCCGCTAACCCCACCTCCGTGCTTTATAAAGATCTGCCTCCTACTCCAAAGTTATTCTCACGCAATCTCTCCACACACAGCGAGCCGCAGCAGCGACACATTACTTTATGTTTTTCTTCTTCTCTCTTTCTTGTTTTGTTTTCTCATTAAACATTTCCGACTCGAAGAAGCCCCCATGTTATTCATTTGCTTTATACAACTCTGAACTGTTGTATGAATGATATAGGCTACTGCGCAAACTGTAAAAATAACAATTGAAAAGGATCAGCTGGCTGTGTATTGAAACATTGCGGCTGAGTTATGCCCTATGCAATACATCATGTTCACGAGTAGTTTGCATTATATTTCTATCCAGAAACTGAAACATTTCTCCATTATCCAGTCAAATAAAATCTCGACATACTTTGCAGTCGATTTACAGACCACTGTTTCTCCTTTGAACAACATCACGGTAAAAGCTACTGCAAAATATACAAAAGAGACATGGTGGTTCAATTAGCTAAATGTGTTACGGGACAATCTATTAAACTCAAAGTAAGGGGGGAAGAGTTGTCTTCTTTGGGGGGGGGGGGGCGAAAATATTGTTTTGTTGATTGGAAAATCTCATATGAGATAACCTTATGTAACATATTTCAAATGTACTATTAGGTTCCAAGTAATTGAAAGAACATCCGACAACAATGGACCCCAATTTAGCCAAATTAGTCGATTTTCTATCAATTATGCACGCCCTTTCACTCACCGCTCTGATCAGTGGACCAAAGACAAACGTTTGGTTTATCAAAGCACTTTAAAATAACAATTGACAACTTTAGGAAATAGCCGAGGCTACTATATAGGATATTTTGCGCAAACAAACAATCCAATGGTACTATTGATTCGACTGTAACATTCTTTGTGCCAACATGCTTTTTTAAATCAATAGGATTCAGGAACGTTTGCGCACGAATTAAACCACCTTAAAATACACATAGTATTAAATATATAGGCTGTTTATGATATACATGGGCTCCCTAGAACATTTACTTAAAAAGTAGGAGAAAGGTGATGCATTGTCATGTCATTTGAATGAGTTATTCTCAATCACATAGTCCACAGTGGTCACCATCCAACAGTAATTATGTGTATCCAAACGTCACTCTTTTCTCTTTGTTATTGTTTAAACGTCAGAGTAGTGAATCTGTCTATTATAGCCTCTTAGGCCCTACTCTATCATATGCATTGGCGTCAGCTTCATCACCGCTTCGACCCGCCCCCACTCCTTCCCTGTCTACCCATTTGTTGTGAGCTACAGTATGTATAAATCTCCGTACCCCTCGCTCTCTTAGGAGTATCAATCGGTGTGGTGTCAATCACAGCGGCGGCTTCCCTTTCATCTCGATCCTCCCAGTCGCTGCGAGAGAGAAGGCAGAGAGAGAAGAGACAGAGGACGGGGAAGGAGAGCTACATTTCTTACGGAGCGGTGCTCCAGTTTGGAAGTCGGTCCACAGCGTATCGGTTTATAACGCACTCCTCGATCTTTCGTATAGTGTATTACTTTTTATTTTAGCCGTTATTCAGTTCAAGTATGTATGTTCATTCTAATAGGGATAGATGCGCAGTATTGTTTAAGTTGGGGAAATAAATAGTGTTCTACTTGTGGCAAACAGGCAGCACGAGATTCAGAGACGCGTTTTTTAAATTATATTTTTCCTTATTTTTTTTTCACGAAAGGACTGCAACTCTCACAGGACCCCAGAACGAGGAAATATAAGCAGAAGTTTTTTTCTACATGCACTTTGACCGTTAGCGGAGCTCCCGGGTGTGTGCCCTCCTCTGCCAAATCTAACGGCACATCTGACTCTCGTGATGAGGTTTTGACTTCTGACATTTTAAAGAGCCGAACTGGCGAGTGCCGCGGGTTGAGCGTGCACTACACATCCGCTTTTGCCGATAACATCTTCAATTTCGGATATTTAGAATTTGAATCATTGTAAGAATCCATAATATTTCGAAAAACAACGACAAAAAAGGATCTCCTGTTAATTTAGCTAAAACAAAAAACGTGATCGCACGCAGTTTCCTCCAGGGTACGGAGCGCAACACTTCAAGCCGCTTCAAGGAACATTTTTGGTTTCCTTTTGGGGATTTCGATAGTTCCTCCAATTTGGACAGTGCGAGTACTTCGACTGAATCAAAATGCCACAACTAGCAGGTGGTGGTGGTGGCGGGGACCCTGAGCTTTGTGCCACCGACGAAATGATTCCGTTCAAGGATGAAGGAGACCAAGAACAAATATTCGCAGAACTCAGTCACTCAGAGGAAGACGAGGGAGACTTGGCAGATATCAAGTCATCTTTAGTAAATGAGTCAGAGACGAGTCCAAACAGCAATCATGATGTAAGTATTTCCTCTCTTGTACTTAAGTCCAGTGTTACATGTTGCCAAGCCTTTATATAGGCTAGCCTAAATAAATGTCCATCAAATTCCTAACGACAATATATTCATTCAAGTTCACCTGTCCCTAAATAATAGCCCCCATTTCAGGGGAGTCAGTTGGACATTTTATGAAAGTTGATAAAAGCTGAAAAGCTGATAAAATGACTGGATATTTGCCCAAACTGAGTTTGGTTTTGTCATAATTAAGAAGGTGATGTGCAGCCTAATTTTATATGTGTGTAATGTGACTATTTTACTCTGTAAATAGTAGCCATGTTCTGTTTGTAATCAGTTGTAAACAGAGGCTCATAAATAAATCTGCTGCACGTGGCTGCAGAGCTTTTCAAAACATTGTTGACGAATTATACCAAAGGTCAAAACATACAGAACAATTTAATGTGAGATAATATTTTTATACAATTCAGAGAACTGTTGTACAGTTTTTATGAGGTTATTTGATATTTTAAATTAAATATTGCACAGTAGGTGATGAATTCGTGAACAGATTCTGAATTATTTTGTTAGGCCTATTACAATATTCAATTAGCCCTATTGAATTATTATTATTATAGTTATTATTATTATTATTAGTAGTAGTAGTAATATTATTAGTATAACAATAATTGTCTTGATTTTAAAAAAAGAAGCCTACTTATAATTATTACAGTAACAATATCAATATCGCTATGGGTTAGGTGATTTAATTAAACAATGTTTCACCAGGTTGGATAATGTAAACTATGAATAATATAAAATATTAAAGTGTTTTTGGACAGATCAAATTCGTATTTGATATAAAATCAATGTTTTTTTTGTTCAAAGGGAAATCCAGATGACATGATCTTCGAAGGAAAACCACACCTGACAAAATGTAGCACCTCTAGATTACAGTGACACTCATGTTCCCAATGTGAAATAAAACCAACACATTTCTGCCTGTTTTGTGGAGATTATGGCCATTTCATGGAGAGACAGCACATTGTTAAAGGACGGAATTAAATGGGGGGGGGGATTAATGGAAATGTTTAGTTTTGATATAGATCGAATTCATATTTGAAATATGAAAGAAATGTCACTGCCACAATACAGGTTTGATTTGAATGCTGGTAGCCATTTTGTTCACGTTGCTTATGTATTTAAATCATCTGTCATTCCATTTAAATCATCTGTCATTCCTTTATCTCAATCATGTATCTAATGCATTTATCAGAGCTGTAACAAGAGTAGCTTACATCGTTTTAGACGTCGTGACTGTCACATCCCTCCTCAGTGCAGTGAGTTTCATATTCAATAGTAAGTTTAACTTTGTGCCTGAATATATCTTTATTTAATCTGGGCTAGGCAGCTGTTACTAAGTCTCTAGCTCTGGATGCTGTATGCATTCGAATGTAAACCTAGCGCAATTAGCTGTTGCCATTTGTCATTATCCAATGTTAATGGAATTAGGGTACCTACTGACTCTGGGCCGAGCTCATATAGTTACAGCTGTCACAGACGCAAATAAGACGGAGGTTGAATGTTAATTGAGAATCCAGTGAAGTTCCGTGACTCTGCTGGAAGCCAGCCCCAGGGAAGTGAACTCCAAAAGGAGGTCTTTCTACGCGTTCCCATTCGAGGAGGGAGGGGGAAAGGAGATGCATGTGGAGGAGTTCACGGTATTTTGGAAAAACAGTCGACTACACCGTAAACATCACCCCCTCTTCTCTATTTTTCGCAGTTATTTTGTGTAGAGCACGTTAGTATTGGAAAGCATCATATGCTACCGTGATGCATTTGATTTTGAATTTGGTTGGAGCTTTGATTAAATTGGTTTGGTGAAAATGAAAGCAGACTGATGCAAGTTAATTTGTAAGCTCCTTAAGGACATAAAGCTTAATTAAGTGGCTCGTTGAGGGGTTGATACAGACCGCTCCGTCAACCCTTCTCGCCTCACTGTTTATGTGTTCTTAAGTCCGGGGACAAGCTGAAAGCACAGGCCATAGCAGCGTGTGTGTGTGTGTTGGCGAATTTTTTACGAATTTAATCACCTAATTTCTGTCTCCGTCTCTCACAGGGAACTAGACAATCCCAAATATCCCAAGACTCATATCATGAAAAACACAGAGACCATCACGACGATGGTAAGTGACACACATCACATTAATATTATCCTGTCAGTTATCAGCATGTTGTAGAGATCTGCACTTATATATGGATCACATTGAGCCAAGATAACGGTACAATATTACAATCAGTTTCTGGAGGCTTGATTATTGAAAGATTTTATTTGTATTTTTAAAGGGAAGAAAGATGGTTGACTGGAAAAGCTTCCACCCACTTCATTTTCTGTTCAGCACCGATCAGTCACACCATGGTCCCTTTTCTTATCTGACCCCAGTTCATTCTGATGCAGAGATGATATGTGAATTGATTCTAGTCAGGACATGTACAAACTGAAATGGGAAAAAGTGTTCTATATGTAAGCATTTTGTGGTCCGTAGGAAATGTTATTATTTATGCAGAGAATTGTTGAATAATCCCAATGGCTGCGGCCCCTTGCCTGGTCATCAGAAAGATACAATACCGATGCATTTCAATTGTTAAGTTGACATGAATAAAACCTGTGAAGACAGGCAGTGACTTAAGCATGTGGCTCTCTGATACGAGTAGTGAGTGACTCTTAATATTCTCCTTGGTTCATTTTGTACACACACTCTCTGGTCGCCGGATCTCTCTCTTTGTCTCTCCGTCTCTGGTGTTTTGTCCTGTGCACATGTTGCTGCTGTGCGACAGCACAGACTCATTTGATGCCTTTATTTGGTCCAGGCTGATTCTGATCCCAGATAGAGCTGCGGGGTCATGATTGGAGCTCTGTTCTGTTAAGAGTGGCTCTTCTTTGTTCCCCCAGCAGCCTTGAATAGGACCCCCCTCAAACCAAACACTCCCTTTCCCCACAACAAGCCCATGTTGCTATCAATCTACCAGACACACACACCAACCCCCTCTCCCCAGAAAGCGACAAACCGACGGCCACCAAATAGTTGTCGCAAGTTTCTATTCAGGCAGGGGACGGACCCGAACAAATGCTCTCTCTTTTAGGTTCAGAGGCGCGGGGCACAGTAGGGGCGTCTCTTGTTTGACACAGTGTAATGTTCCTCCTAATTGCGCTAATTGGCACGGTATGGACGCCATTAGTTACTCTGTTATAGTAAGCCCTCCTCTCCCCTTTCTCCACAGACATGAGAGACAAAAGACTGGTGAATCGGAAGGGTGACTGGTCACAAAGGCGGTCGACAGCATATCACTTACGCACATCAAGAGCATGCGTGGAGCGTGATGCGATAGTCATGTGCCAGAAATGAACCAGTGTTGTTAGAGACTGTAACTTGGCAATGACTATTCACATGTAACTGTATTAGTAGGCTATAAACTCCAGGAGATTTTCCCAATGACTCTGAACTGCTGAAGTTATGATGGCGGTGAATATTGCTGTTATGTTACTTGATCAGACTGTTGCTTAGAGATGCTATTCTATAAAAAGGCCCAAATCCTAATGGAGATTAATGTGCTTGACTCAAGTTCTCTAACAAATCTTCCATTAATGATCGTAAATGTACGATTTTTTTTACCAAGCCTCAAGTTCACACTTTTCTGTCTCTTGGGCCCGTTTCCAGGGAAACACCTAGACATGTACAACAAAGGTCACCAATACTCTGGATACCCAGGTTACATCATGATGACTAATATGAACAACGACTCCTACATGAACAACGGCTCCCTGTCGCCGCCCATGCCCAGAACGGTGAGTCTAGTTACACTATACCTCCATCAATCAATCACTTCCACCAATCTGTCAAGCTAGCTAGCCCAGTTTGTGTCTAGTGCATTTTCACTGCGTCAAGTTTGATTCCATGTTAAATACTTAACCAGGTCTAAACCCCTAAGAAGAGCGTGCTCACCCTGGGATTTCTTTTCAAATATACCTGTGTATGGACATTCCCATTCATCTTTTCAACTCTAGAATGTTCTTTGCCTCTTTTCGACTGCCTTCCTAGTGTGATGTAGCCCGGTTTGTGATAGCCGTATATAACATGCACCCAGTAATGTTGTGATGGTCTGTCCCCTTGGCAACCACGTGATCTAGTCTCCCCCACACGCCTCTCATACTTTCCAGCAGATTAACGACATTTATATGATGTATTATTTCTCGCGCCTTGTTAACTTAATCAATGTCTGTTTACACATCGACAGTAAGCCCACCGATTACGCTGACATGGTCGCGGAGGCCTAACGGCAACATCCCATTTGAAGATGGAGTTTGCAGAAATAGCCAGGGTTGCCGTATGTCACCATGCTTATAGTCCCTATAAGATAACAGTATTCATTTCAGGCTGTAGGCCCCGTGGCTGGCTTCCTGTGTCTGTCCTTTTTTGAACATTAGCAGCAAGACAGACGCAAAACGCCAGGGCATGCCAGCAGCTGTCCACCCTAATCCTGTTTGGTGTGTGGTTGTGTGTGTGTGTGTGTGTGTGTGTGTGTGTGTGTGTGGGGTGGAGTTGTGTGTGGTGAATACACCCAGTCTCGCTATGGCTCGGTGCCTCCCAAAGCCTGTCCCTGCAACCTGCCATCACATAGACTAGAGGACACAGACATATACGTATTGTTCAAGGACCAAAGACTCTGGTTATGTCTGCCTGTGTGTCTGAGTTGGTTTCATCATGAAATTCATTTGAAGGGTTTGAAGTCTGTGTAGCGACTGTGTGAACATGGCTGACAATACAAAGTGAATGGTGTTCTGATCTCGTGGCAGCGGTACCCACTTTACTCTTGTATAGGAGTCCTGTGACCGGAGGTATTTTTTCAGACAATTTTCATCTCCAATATAATTGTTTTGGATACTTATGGAATGGAGAACTTCTCAAGGACTGAGGGGCTTCCATCCAAACTTCCTTAAATAAAGAATGACTCCTGTGATTTGGCCCCTCCTCTCGCTGCCGGGACCGTTTTTAAACACTCATTTCATTCACCGTGGCCGCCGCCCGCTTTTTGTTTGGCCAAATTTCCCCGTCTTCAATAAATCGTTAGTCAATTTTATGTACGTTTCTCTCACTTATCCAATAAAATGGATACAGTTAGTGGCGGTGCAATCATGGAAGTTGGAACACAAGTCTGATGTGAAATGTGTATGTGCTGCCTGACTGTTGATTGGCTGGATGTGAAACGTGTATGTGCTGCCTGGCTGTTGATTGGCTGGATGTGAAATGTGTGTGCTGCCTGGCTGTTGTATCAAGCTGCCGGCCACCGCAGCCACAGTATCTGCAGGCCTAGGATCAGTTTTCACCCAGAGTCAAAGGGCACGTTCTCTCCCTTCTTC
>NW_022264421.1:0-29543 GCF_002021735.2 Oncorhynchus kisutch
AAAACCACTGTAGACTGTTTTCAGCAAGTTACAACATTGAAATGCAGAAATAAGCACTTTTCCATAAACAAGCTCTAAATCATGTTGTTTGAGCACTCTGGATATCAATTTTTTGCTGTGCTGTGTCTAGGTTGAGATGAAATGAACGCCGTGGAAGTTTTCAGCAAGTTGCAACATTGAAATGCAGAAATAAGCACTTCCATAAACAAGCTCTAAATCATGTTTGAAGCACTCTGGATTAAAAAAATGTTTTGTTATGTTTATGTGAGATGTTAGAAAACACTGTAGACGTTTTCAGCAAGTTACAACATTGAAATGCAGAATAAGCACTTTTCCATAAACAAGCTCTAAATCATGTTTGAAGCCTCTGGATATCAAATTTTGCTGTGCTGTGTCTAGGTTGAGATGAAATGAACGCCGTGGACAGTTTCAGCAAGTTGCAACATGAAATTGCAGAAATAAGCACTTTCCATAAACAAGCTCTAAATCATGTTTTTGAAGCACTGGATATCCAATTTTGCTGTGGCTGTGTTAGGTTGAGATGAAATGAACGACCGGGACAGTTTTCAGCAAGTTGCAACTTGAAATGCAGAAATAAGCACTTTTCCATAAACAAGCTCTAAATCATGTTTGATGCACTCTGGATATCCAATTTTTGCTGTGTGTCCTAGGTTGAGATGAAATGAACGCCGTGGACAGTTTTCAGCAAGTTGCAACTTGAAATGCAGAAATAAGGCACTTTTCCATAAACAGCTCTAAATCATGTTGATGCACTGGAATCCAATTTTTTTGCTGTGCTGTGTCTAGGTGTAGATGAAATGGACGCCGTGGACAGTTTTCAGCAAGTTGCAACATTGAAATGGCAGAAA
The DNA here is from genome assembly GCF_002021735.2 of Oncorhynchus kisutch. Classification (NCBI taxonomy): domain Eukaryota; kingdom Metazoa; phylum Chordata; class Actinopteri; order Salmoniformes; family Salmonidae; genus Oncorhynchus; species Oncorhynchus kisutch. The sequence continues at coordinate 870 of NW_022264421.1, forward strand.
TAAGCACTTTTACCATAAACAAGCTCTAAATCATGTTGATGCACTCTGGATATAAAATGTTTTATGTATGTCTAGGTTCGAGATGTTAATGAACGCCTGTAGAACAGTATTTCAGCAAGTTAGCAAACATCTGAAATTTGCAGAAATAAGCCACGTCTTTCCCATAAACAAGCTCTAAATCATGTTTGAAGTCACTCTAGATAAAAAAATGTTTTTGTTATGTTTATTCGAGATGTGTATGAAACACCTGTAGACTGTTTTCAGCAACGTTACAACATCGAAATGCCAGGAAAATAAGCACTTTTCCATAAACAAGCTCTAAATCATGTTTGATGCACTCTGGATATCCAATTTTGCTGTGCTGTGTCTAGGTTGAGATGAAATGAACGCCGTGGACAGTTTTCAGCAAGTTGCAACATTGAAATGCAGAAATAAGCACTTTTCCATAAACAAGCTCTAAATCATGTTTGAAGCACTCTAGGATAAAAAAATGTTTTTGTTATGTTTATTCGAGATGTTTATGAAAACACTGTAGACTGTTTTCAGCAAGTTACAACATTGAAATGCAGAAATAAGCACTTTTCCATAAACAAGCTCTAAATCATGTTTGATGCACTCTGGATATCCAATTTTTGCTGTGCTGTGTCTAGGTTGAGATGAAATGAACGCCGTGGACAGTTTTCAGCAAGTTGCAACATTGAAATGCAGAAATAAGCACTTTTCCATAAACAAGCTCTAAATCATGTTTGAAGCACTCTGGATAAAAAAATGTTTTTGTTATGTTTATTCGAGATGTTATGAAACACTGTAGACTGTTTTCAGCAAGTTACAACATTGAAATGCAGAAATAAGCACTTTTCCATAAACAAGCTCTAAATCATGTTTGATGCACTCTGGATATCCAATTTTTGCTGTGCTGTGTCTAGGTTGAGATGAAATGAACGCCGTGGACAGTTTTCAGCAAGTTGCAACATTGAAATGCAGAAATAAGCACTTTTCCATAAACAAGCTCTAAATCATGTTTGATGCACTCTGGATATCCAATTTTTGCTGTGCTGTGTCTAGGTTGAGATGAAATGAACGCCGTGGACAGTTTTCAGCAAGTTGCAACATTGAAATGCAGAAATAAGCACTTTTCCATAAACAAGCTCTAAATCATGTTTGAAGCACTCTGGATATCCAATGTTTTGCTGTGCTGTGTCTAGGTTGAGATGAAATGAACACCGTGGACAGTTTTCAGCAAGTTGCAACATTGAAATGCAGAAATAAGCACTTTTCCATAAACAAGCTCTAAATCATGTTTGATGCACTCTGGATATCCAATTTTGCTGTGCTGTGTCTAGGTTGAGATGAAATGAACCGCCGTGGACAGTTTTCAGCAAGTTGCAACATTGAAATGCAGAAATAAGCACTTTTCCATAAACAAGCTCTAAATCATGTTTGAAGCACTCTGGATAAAAAAATGTTTTTGTTATGTTTATTCGAGATGTTATGAAAACACTGTAGACTGTTTTCAGCAAGTTACAACATTGAAATGCAGAAATAAGCACTTTTCCATAAACAAGCTCTAAATCATGTTTGAAGCACTCTGGATATCCAATTTTTGCTGTGCTGTGTCTAGGTTGAGATGAAATGAACGCCGTGGACAGTTTTCAGCAAGTTGCAACATTGAAATGCAGAAATAAGCACTTTTCCATAAACAAGCTCTAAATCATGTTTGAAGCACTCTGGATAAAAAAATGTTTTTGTTATGTTTATTCGAGATGTTATGAAACACTGTAGACTGTTTCAGCAAGTTACAACATTGAAATGCAGAAATAAGCACTTTTCCATAAACAAGCTCTAAATCATGTTTGATGCACTCTGGATATCCAATTTTTGCTGTGCTGTGTCTAGGTTGAGATGAAATGAACGCCGTGGACAGTTTTCAGCAAGTTGCAACATTGAAATGCAGAAATAAGCACTTTTCCATAAACAAGCTCTAAATCATGTTTGATGCACTCAGGATATCCAATTTTTGCTGTGCTGTGTCTAGGTTGAGATGAAATGAACGCCGTGGACAGTTTTCAGCAAGTTGCAACATTGAAATGCAGAAAATAAGCACTTTTCCATAAACAAGCTCTAAATCATGTTTGATGCACTCTGGATATCCAATTTTTGCTGTGCTGTGTCTAGGTTGAGATGAAATGAACGCCGTGGACAGTTTTCAGCAAGTTGCAACATTGAAATGCAGAAATAAGCACTTTTCCATAAACAAGCTCTAAATCATGTTTGATGCACTCTGGATATCCAATTTTTGCTGTGCTGTGTCTAGGTTGAGATGAAATGAACGCCGTGGACAGTTTTCAGCAAGTTGCAACATTGAAATGCAGAAATAAGCACTTTTCCATAAACAAGCTCTAAATCATGTTTGAAGCACTCTGGATAAAAAAATGTTTTTGTTATGTTTATTCGAGATGTTATGAAAACACTGTAGACTGTTTTCAGCAAGTTACAACATTGAAATGCAGAAATAAGCACTTTTCCATAAACAAGCTCTAAATCATGTTTGAATGCACTCTGGATATCCAATTTTTGCTGTGCTGTGTCTAGGTTGAGATGAAATGAACGCCGTGGACAGTTTTCAGCAAGTTGCAACATTGAAATGCAGGAATAAGCCTTTCCATAAACAGCTCTAAATCATGTTTGAAGCACGCAGGGATATCCAATTTTGCTGTGCTGGGTGTCTAGGTTGAGATGAATGAACGCCGTGGACAGTTTTCAGCAGGTTTGCAACATTGAAATGCAGAAATAAGCACTTTTCCATAAACAAGCTCTAAATCATGTTTGAAGCACTCTGGATATCAAGTTTTTACTGTGCTGTTCTAGGTTGAGATGAAATGAACGCCGTGGACAGTTTCAGCAAGTTGCAACATTGAAATGCAGAAATAAGCACTTTTCCATAACAAGCTCTAAATCATGTTTGATGCACTCTGGATATCCAATTTTTGCTGTGCTGTGTCTAGGTTGAGATGAAATGAACGCCGTGGACAGTTTTCAGCAAGTTGCAACTTGAAATGCAGAAATAAGCACTTTTCCATAAACAAGCTCTAAATCATGTTTGAAGCACTCTGGATATAAAAATGTTTTTGTTATGTTTATTCGAGATGTTATGAAAACACTGTAGACTGTTTTCAGCAAGTTACAACATTGAAATGCAGAAATAAGCACTTTTCCATAAACAAGCTCTAAATCATGTTTGAAGCACTCTGGATATCCAATTTTTGCTGTGCTGTGTCTAGGTTGAGATGAAATGAACGCCGTGGACAGTTTTCAGCAAGTTGCAACATTGAAATGCAGAAATAAGCACTTTTCCATAAACAAGCTCTAAATCATGTTTGAATGCACTCTGGATATCCAATTTTTGCTGTGCTGTGTCTAGGTTGAGATGAAATGAACGCCGTGGACAGTTTTCAGCAAGTTGCAACATTGAAATGCAGAAATAAGCACTTTTCCATAAACAAGCTCTAAATCATGTTTGATGCACTCTGGATATCCAATTTTTGCTGTGCTGTGTCTAGGTTGAGATGAAATGAACGCCGTGGACAGTTTTCAGCAAGTTGCAACATTGAAATGCAGAAATAAGCACTTTTCCATAAACAAGCTCTAAATCATGTTTGAAGCACTCTGGATATCCAATTTTTGCTGTGCTGTGTCTAGGTTGAGATGAAATGAACGCCGTGGACAGTTTTCAGCAAGTTGCAACATTGAAATGCAGAAATAAGCACTTTTCCATAAACAAGCTCTAAATCATGTTTGATGCACTCTGGATATCCAATTTTTGCTGTGCTGTGTCTAGGTTGAGATGAAATGAACGCCGTGGACAGTTTTCAGCAAGTTGCAACATTGAAATGCAGAAATAAGCACTTTTCCATAAACAAGCTCTAAATCATGTTTGAAGCACTCTAGATAAAAAAATGTTTTTGTTATGTTTATTCGAGATGTTATGAAAACACTGTAGACTGTTTTCAGCAAGTTACAACATTGAAATGCAGAAATAAGCACTTTTCCATAAACAAGCTCTAAATCATGTTTGATGCACTCTGGATATCCAATTTTTGCTGTGCTGTGTCTAGGTTGAGATGAAATGAACGCCGTGGACAGTTTTCAGCAAGTTGCAACATTGAAATGCAGAAATAAGCACTTTTCCATAAACAAGCTCTAAATCATGTTTGATGCACTCTGGATATCCAAATGTTTTGCTGTGCTGTGTCTAGTTGAGATGTAAATGAACGACTGTAGACATGTTTTCAGCAAGTTGCAACATTGAAATGCAGAAATAAGCACTTTTCCATAAACAAGCTCTAATCATGTTTGATGCACTCATGGATATCCAATTTTTGCTGTGCTGTGTCTAGGTTGAGATGAAATGAACGCCGTGGACAGTTTTCAGCAAGTTGCAACATTGAAATGCAGAAATAAGCACTTTTCCATAAACAAGCTCTAAATCATGTTTGAATGCACTCATGGATATCCAATTTTTGCTGTGCTGTGTCTAGGTTGAGATGAAATGAACGCCGTGGACAGTTTTCAGCAAGTTGCAACATTGAAATGCAGAAATAAGCACTTTTCCATAAACAAGCTCTAAATCATGTTTGAAGCACTCTGGATAAAAAAATGTTTTTGTTATGTTTATTCGAGATGTTATGAAACACTGTAGACTGTTTTCAGCAAGTTACAACATTGAAATGCAGAAATAAGCACTTTTCCATAAACAAGCTCTAAATCATGTTTGATGCACTCTGGATATCCAATTTTTGCTGTGCTGTGTCTAGGTTGAGATGAAATGAACGCCGTGGACAGTTTTCAGCAAGTTGCAACATTGAAATGCAGAAATAAGCACTTTTCCATAAACAAGCTCTAAATCATGTTTGAAGCACTCTGGATAAAAAAATGTTTTTGTTATGTTTATTCGAGATGTTATGAAAACACTGTAGACTGTTTTCAGCAAGTTACAACATTGAAATGCAGAAATAAGCACTTTTCCATAAACAAGCTCTAAATCATGTTTGATGCACTCTGGATATCCAATTTTTGCTGTGCTGTGTCTAGGTTGAGATGAAATGAACGCCGTGGACAGTTTTCAGCAAGTTGCAACATTGAAATGCAGAAATAAGCACTTTTCCATAAACAAGCTCTAAATCATGTTTGAAGCACTCTGGATAAAAAAATGTTTTTGTTATGTTTATTCGAGATGTTATGAAAACACTGTAGACTGTTTTCAGCAAGTTACAACATTGAAATGCAGAAATAAGCACTTTTCCATAAACAAGCTCTAAATCATGTTTGATGCACTCTGGATATCCAATTTTTGCTGTGCTGTGTCTAGGTTGAGATGAAATGAACGCCGTGGACAGTTTTCAGCAAGTTGCAACATTGAAATGCAGAAATAAGCACTTTTCCATAAACAAGCTCTAAATCATGTTTGATGCACTCTGGATATCCAATTTTTGCTGTGCTGTGTCTAGGTTGAGATGAAATGAACGCCGTGGACAGTTTTCAGCAAGTTGCAACATTGAAATGCAGAAATAAGCACTTTTCCATAAACAAGCTCTAAATCATGTTTGAATGCACTCTGGATATCCAATTTTTGCTGTGCTGTGTCTAGGTTGAGATGAAATGAACGCCGTGGACAGTTTTCAGCAAGTTGCAACATTGAAATGCAGAAATAAGCACTTTTCCATAAACAAGCTCTAAATCATGTTTGATGCACTCTGGATATCCAATTTTTGCTGTGCTGTGTCTAGGTTGAGATGAAATGAACGCCGTGGACAGTTTTCAGCAAGTTGCAACATTGAAATGCAGAAATAAGCACTTTTCCATAAACAAGCTCTAAATCATGTTTGAAGCACTCTGGATAAAAAATGTTTTTGTTATGTTTATTCGAGATGTTATGAAAACACTGTAGACTGTTTTCAGCAAGTTACAACATTGAAATGCAGAAATAAGCACTTTTCCATAAACAAGCTCTAAATCATGTTTGAAGCACTCTGGATATCCAATTTTTGCTGTGCTGTGTCTAGGTTGAGATGAAATGAACGCCGTGGACAGTTTTCAGCAAGTTGCAACATTGAAATGCAGAAATAAGCACTTTTCCATAAACAAGCTCTAAATCATGTTTGATGCACTCTGGATATCCAATTTTTGCTGTGCTGTGTCTAGGTTGAGATGAAATGAACGCCGTGGACAGTTTTCAGCAAGTTGCAACATTGAAATGCAGAAATAAGCACTTTTCCATAAACAAGCTCTAAATCATGTTTGAAGCACTCTGGATAAAAAAATGTTTTTGTTATGTTTATTCGAGATGTTATGAAAACACTGTAGACTGTTTTCAGCAAGTTACAACATTGAAATGCAGAAATAAGCACTTTTCCATAAACAAGCTCTAAATCATGTTTGATGCACTCTGGATATCCAATTTTTGCTGTGCTGTGTCTAGGTTGAGATGAAATGAACGCCGTGGACAGTTTTCAGCAAGTTGCAACATTGAAATGCAGAAATAAGCACTTTTCCATAAACAAGCTCTAAATCATGTTTGAAGCACTCTGGATAAAAAAATGTTTTTGTTATGTTTATTCGAGATGTTATGAAAACACTGTAGACTGTTTTCAGCAAGTTACAACATTGAAATGCAGAAATAAGCACTTTTCCATAAACAAGCTCTAAATCATGTTTGAATGCACTCTGGATATCCAATTTTTGCTGTGCTGTGTCTAGGTTGAGATGAAATGAACGCCGTGGACAGTTTTCAGCAAGTTGCAACATTGAAATGCAGAAATAAGCACTTTTCCATAAACAAGCTCTAAATCATGTTTGATGCACTCTGGATATCCAATTTTTGCTGTGCTGTGTCTAGGTTGAGATGAAATGAACGCCGTGGACAGTTTTCAGCAAGTTGCAACATTGAAATGCAGAAATAAGCACTTTTCCATAAACAAGCTCTAAATCATGTTTGAAGCACTCTGGATAAAAAAATGTTTTTGTTATGTTTATTCGAGATGTTATGAAAACACTGTAGACTGTTTTCAGCAAGTTACAACATTGAAATGCAGAAATAAGCACTTTTCCATAAACAAGCTCTAAATCATGTTTGATGCACTCTGGATATCCAATTTTTGCTGTGCTGTGTCTAGGTTGAGATGAAATGAACGCCGTGGACAGTTTTCAGCAAGTTGCAACATTGAAATGCAGAAATAAGCACTTTTCCATAAACAAGCTCTAAATCATGTTTGAAGCACTCTGGATATCCAATTTTTGCTGTGCTGTGTCTAGGTTGAGATGAAATGAACGCCGTGGACAGTTTTCAGCAAGTTGCAACATTGAAATGCAGAAATAAGCACTTTTCCATAAACAAGCTCTAAATCATGTTTGATGCACTCTGGATATCCAATTTTTGCTGTGCTGTGTCTAGGTTGAGATGAAATGAACGCCGTGGACAGTTTTCAGCAAGTTGCAACTTGAAATGCAGAAATAAGCACTTTTCCATAAACAAGCTCTAAATCATGTTTGATGCACTCTGGATATCCAATTTTTGCTGTGCTGTGTCTAGGTTGAGATGAAATGAACGCCGTGGACAGTTTTCAGCAAGTTGCAACATTGAAATGCAGAAATAAGCACTTTTCCATAAACAAGCTCTAAATCATGTTTGATGCACTCTGGATATCCAATTTTTGCTGTGCTGTGTCTAGGTTGAGATGAAATGAACGCCGTGGACAGTTTTCAGCAAGTTGCAACATTGAAATGCAGAAATAAGCACTTTTCCATAAACAAGCTCTAAATCATGTTTGAAGCACTCTAGATAAAAAAATGTTTTTGTTATGTTTATTCGAGATGTTATGAAAACACTGTAGACTGTTTTCAGCAAGTTACAACATTGAAATGCAGAAATAAGCACTTTTCCATAAACAAGCTCTAAATCATGTTTGAAGCACTCTGGATATCCAATTTTTGCTGTGCTGTGTCTAGGTTGAGATGAAATGAACGCCGTGGACAGTTTTCAGCAAGTTGCAACATTGAAATGCAGAAATAAGCACTTTTCCATAAACAAGCTCTAAATCATGTTTGAAGCACTCTAGATAAAAAAATGTTTTTGTTATGTTTATTCGAGATGTTATGAAAACACTGTAGACTGTTTTCAGCAAGTTACAACATTGAAATGCAGAAATAAGCACTTTTCCATAAACAAGCTCTAAATCATGTTTGAATGCACTCTGGATATCCAATTTTTGCTGTGCTGTGTCTAGGTTGAGATGAAATGAACGCCGTGGACAGTTTTCAGCAAGTTGCAACATTGAAATGCAGAAATAAGCACTTTTCCATAAACAAGCTCTAAATCATGTTTGATGCACTCTGGATATCCAATTTTTGCTGTGCTGTGTCTAGGTTGAGATGAAATGAACGCCGTGGACAGTTTTCAGCAAGTTGCAACATTGAAATGCAGAAATAAGCACTTTTCCATAAACAAGCTCTAAATCATGTTTGATGCACTCAGGATATCCAATTTTTGCTGTGCTGTGTCTAGGTTGAGATGAAATGAACGCCGTGGACAGTTTTCAGCAAGTTGCAACATTGAAATGCAGAAATAAGCACTTTTCCATAAACAAGCTCTAAATCATGTTTGATGCACTCAGGATATCCAATTTTTGCTGTGCTGTGTCTAGGTTGAGATGAAATGAACGCCGTGGACAGTTTTCAGCAAGTTGCAACATTGAAATGCAGAAATAAGCACTTTTCCATAAACAAGCTCTAAATCATGTTTGATGCACTCTGGATATCCAATTTTTGCTGTGCTGTGTCTAGGTTGAGATGAAATGAACGCCGTGGACAGTTTTCAGCAAGTTGCAACATTGAAATGCAGAAATAAGCACTTTTCCATAAACAAGCTCTAAATCATGTTTGATGCACTCAGGATATCCAATTTTTGCTGTGCTGTGTCTAGGTTGAGATGAAATGAACGCCGTGGACAGTTTTCAGCAAGTTGCAACATTGAAATGCAGAAATAAGCACTTTTCCATAAACAAGCTCTAAATCATGTTTGAAGCACTCTGGATAAAAAAATGTTTTTGTTATGTTTATTCGAGATGTAATGAAAACACTGTAGGACTGTTTTCAGCAAGTTACAACATTGAAATGCAGAAATAAGCACTTTTCCATAAACAAGCTCTAAATCATGTTTGATGCACTCTGGATATCCAATTTTTGCTGTGCTGTGTCTAGGTTGAGATGAAATGAACGCCGTGGACAGTTTTCAGCAAGTTGCAACATTGAAATGCAGAAATAAGCACTTTTCCATAAACAAGCTCTAAATCATGTTTGAAGCACTCTGGATAAAAAAATGTTTTTGTTATGTTTATTCGAGATGTTATGAAAACACTGTAGACTGTTTTCAGCAAGTTACAACATTGAAATGCAGAAATAAGCACTTTTCCATAAACAAGCTCTAAATCATGTTTGAAGCACTCTGGATATCCAATTTTTGCTGTGCTGTGTCTAGGTTGAGATGAAATGAACGCCGTGGACAGTTTTCAGCAAGTTGCAACATTGAAATGCAGAAATAAGCACTTTTCCATAAACAAGCTCTAAATCATGTTTGATGCACTCTGGATATCCAATTTTTGCTGTGCTGTGTCTAGGTTGAGATGAAATGAACGCCGTGGACAGTTTTCAGCAAGTTGCAACTTGAAATGCAGAAATAAGCACTTTTCCATAAACAAGCTCTAAATCATGTTTGAAGCACTCTAGGATAAAAAAATGTTTTTGTTATGTTTATTCGAGATGTTATGAAAACACTGTAGACTGTTTTCAGCAAGTTACAACATTGAAATGCAGAAATAAGCACTTTTCCATAAACAAGCTCTAAATCATGTTTGAATGCACTCTGGATATCCAATTTTTGCTGTGCTGTGTCTAGGTTGAGATGAAATGAACGCCGTGGACAGTTTTCAGCAAGTTGCAACATTGAAATGCAGAAATAAGCACTTTTCCATAAACAAGCTCTAAATCATGTTTGATGCACTCTGGATATCCAATTTTTGCTGTGCTGTGTCTAGGTTGAGATGAAATGAACGCCGTGGACAGTTTTCAGCAAGTTGCAACATTGAAATGCAGAAATAAGCACTTTTCCATAAACAAGCTCTAAATCATGTTTGAAGCACTCTAGGATAAAAAAATGTTTTTGTTATGTTTATTCGAGATGTTATGAAAACACTGTAGACTGTTTTCAGCAAGTTACAACATTGAAATGCAGAAATAAGCACTTTTCCATAAACAAGCTCTAAATCATGTTTGAAGCACTCTGGATATCCAATTTTTGCTGTGCTGTGTCTAGGTTGAGATGAAATGAACGCCGTGGACAGTTTTCAGCAAGTTGCAACATTGAAATGCAGAAATAAGCACTTTTCCATAAACAAGCTCTAAATCATGTTTGATGCACTCTGGATATCCAATTTTTGCTGTGCTGTGTCTAGGTTGAGATGAAATGAACGCCGTGGACAGTTTTCAGCAAGTTGCAACATTGAAATGCAGAAATAAGCACTTTTCCATAAACAAGCTCTAAATCATGTTTGATGCACTCAGGATATCCAATTTTTGCTGTGCTGTGTCTAGGTTGAGATGAAATGAACGCCGTGGACAGTTTTCAGCAAGTTGCAACATTGAAATGCAGAAATAAGCACTTTTCCATAAACAAGCTCTAAATCATGTTTGATGCACTCTGGATATCCAATTTTTGCTGTGCTGTGTCTAGGTTGAGATGAAATGAACGCCGTGGACAGTTTTCAGCAAGTTGCAACATTGAAATGCAGAAATAAGCACTTTTCCATAAACAAGCTCTAAATCATGTTTGATGCACTCTGGATATCCAATTTTTGCTGTGCTGTGTCTAGGTTGAGATGAAATGAACGCCGTGGACAGTTTTCAGCAAGTTGCAACATTGAAATGCAGAAATAAGCACTTTTCCATAAACAAGCTCTAAATCATGTTTGATGCACTCTGGATATCCAATTTTTGCTGTGCTGTGTCTAGGTTGAGATGAAATGAACGCCGTGGACAGTTTTCAGCAAGTTGCAACATTGAAATGCAGAAATAAGCACTTTTCCATAAACAAGCTCTAAATCATGTTTGAAGCACTCTGGATAAAAAATGTTTTTGTTATGTTTATTCGAGATGTTATGAAAACACTGTAGACTGTTTTCAGCAAGTTACAACATTGAAATGCAGAAATAAGCACTTTTCCATAAACAAGCTCTAAATCATGTTTGATGCACTCTGGATATCCAATTTTTGCTGTGCTGTGTCTAGGTTGAGATGAAATGAACGCCGTGGACAGTTTTCAGCAAGTTGCAACATTGAAATGCAGAAATAAGCACTTTTCCATAAACAAGCTCTAAATCATGTTTGAAGCACTCTGGATAAAAAAATGTTTTTGTTATGTTTATTCGAGATGTTATGAAAACACTGTAGACTGTTTTCAGCAAGTTACAACATTGAAATGCAGAAATAAGCACTTTTCCATAAACAAGCTCTAAATCATGTTTGAATGCACTCTGGATATCCAATTTTTGCTGTGCTGTGTCTAGGTTGAGATGAAATGAACGCCGTGGACAGTTTTCAGCAAGTTGCAACATTGAAATGCAGAAATAAGCACTTTTCCATAAACAAGCTCTAAATCATGTTTGATGCACTCTGGATATCCAATTTTTGCTGTGCTGTGTCTAGGTTGAGATGAAATGAACGCCGTGGACAGTTTTCAGCAAGTTGCAACTTGAAATGCAGAAATAAGCACTTTTCCATAAACAAGCTCTAAATCATGTTTGAAGCACTCTAGATAAAAAATGTTTTTGTTATGTTTATTCGAGATGTTATGAAAACACTGTAGACTGTTTTCAGCAAGTTACAACATTGAAATGCAGAAATAAGCACTTTTCCATAAACAAGCTCTAAATCATGTTTGAAGCACTCTGGATATCCAATTTTTGCTGTGCTGTGTCTAGGTTGAGATGAAATGAACGCCGTGGACAGTTTTCAGCAAGTTGCAACATTGAAATGCAGAAATAAGCACTTTTCCATAAACAAGCTCTAAATCATGTTTGATGCACTCTGGATATCCAATTTTTGCTGTGCTGTGTCTAGGTTGAGATGAAATGAACGCCGTGGACAGTTTTCAGCAAGTTGCAACTTGAAATGCAGAAATAAGCACTTTTCCATAAACAAGCTCTAAATCATGTTTGAAGCACTCTAGATAAAAAATGTTTTTGTTATGTTTATTCGAGATGTTATGAAAACACTGTAGACTGTTTTCAGCAAGTTACAACATTGAAATGCAGAAATAAGCACTTTTCCATAAACAAGCTCTAAATCATGTTTGAAGCACTCTGGATATCCAATTTTTGCTGTGCTGTGTCTAGGTTGAGATGAAATGAACGCCGTGGACAGTTTTCAGCAAGTTGCAACATTGAAATGCAGAAATAAGCACTTTTCCATAAACAAGCTCTAAATCATGTTTGATGCACTCATGGATATCCAATTTTTGCTGTGCTGTGTCTAGGTTGAGATGAAATGAACGCCGTGGACAGTTTTCAGCAAGTTGCAACATTGAAATGCAGAAATAAGCACTTTTCCATAAACAAGCTCTAAATCATGTTTGAAGCACTCTAGGATAAAAATGTTTTTGTTATGTTTATTCGAGATGTTATGAAAACACTGTAGACTGTTTTCAGCAAGTTACAACATTGAAATGCAGAAATAAGCACTTTTCCATAAACAAGCTCTAAATCATGTTTGAAGCACTCTGGATATCCAATTTTTGCTGTGCTGTGTCTAGGTTGAGATGAAATGAACGCCGTGGACAGTTTTCAGCAAGTTGCAACATTGAAATGCAGAAATAAGCACTTTTCCATAAACAAGCTCTAAATCATGTTTGATGCACTCTGGATATCCAATTTTTGCTGTGCTGTGTCTAGGTTGAGATGAAATGAACGCCGTGGACAGTTTTCAGCAAGTTGCAACTTGAAATGCAGAAATAAGCACTTTTCCATAAACAAGCTCTAAATCATGTTTGAAGCACTCTAGATAAAAAATGTTTTTGTTATGTTTATTCGAGATGATATGAAACGCGTGGACTGTTTTCAGCAAGTTACAACATTGAAATGCAGAAATAAGCACTTTTCCATAAAACAAGCTCTAAATCATGTTTGATGCACTCTGGATATCCAATTTTTGCTGTGCTGTGTCTAGGTTGAGATGAAATGAACGGCGTGGACAGTTTTCAGCAAGTTGCAACTTGAAATGCAGAAATAAGCACTTTTTCCATAAACAAGCTCTAAATCATGTTTGATGCACTCAGGATATCCAATTTTTGCTGTGCTGTGTCTAGGTTGAGATGAAATGAACGCCGTGGACAGTTTTCAGCAAGTTGCAACATTGAAATGCAGAAATAAGCACTTTTCCATAAACAAGCTCTAAATCATGTTTGATGCACTCTGGATATCCAATTTTTGCTGTGCTGTGTCTAGGTTGAGATGAAATGAACGCCGTGGACAGTTTTCAGCAAGTTGCTACATTGAAATGCAGAAATAAGCACTTTTCCATAAACAAGCTCTAAATCATGTTTGATGCACTCTGGATATCCAATTTTTGCTGTGCTGTGTCTAGGTTGAGATGAAATGAACGCCGTGGACAGTTTTCAGCAAGTTGCAACATTGAAATGCAGAAATAAGCACTTTTCCATAAACAAGCTCTAAATCATGTTTGAAGCACTCTGGATAAAAAATGTTTTTGTTATGTTTATTCGAGATGTTATGAAACACTGTAGACTGTTTTCAGCAAGTTACAACATTGAAATGCAGAAATAAGCACTTTTCCATAAACAAGCTCTAAATCATGTTTGAAGCACTCTGGATATCCAATTTTTGCTGTGCTGTGTCTAGGTTGAGATGAAATGAACGCCGTGGACAGTTTTCAGCAAGTTGCAACATTGAAATGCAGAAATAAGCACTTTTCCATAAACAAGCTCTAAATCATGTTTGATGCACTCTGGATATCCAATTTTTGCTGTGCTGTGTCTAGGTTGAGATGAAATGAACGCCGTGGACAGTTTTCAGCAAGTTGCAACTTGAAATGCAGAAATAAGCACTTTTCCATAAACAAGCTCTAAATCATGTTTGAAGCACTCTGGATAAAAAATGTTTTTGTCTATGTTTATTCGAGATGTTATGAAAACACTGTAGACTGTTTTCAGCAAGTTACAACATTGAAATGCAGAAATAAGCACTTTTCCATAAACAAGCTCTAAATCATGTTTGATGCACTCGGATATCCAATTTTTGCTGTGCTGTGTCTAGGTTGAGATGAAATGAACGCCGTGGACAGTTTTCAGCAAGTTGCAACTTGAAATGCAGAAATAAGCACTTTTCCATAAACAAGCTCTAAATCATGTTTGATGCACTCAGGATATCCAATTTTTGCTGTGCTGTGTCTAGGTTGAGATGAAATGAACGCCGTGGACAGTTTTCAGCAAGTTGCAACATTGAAATGCAGAAATAAGCACTTTTCCATAAACAAGCTCTAAATCATGTTTGAAGCACTCTGGATAAAAAAATGTTTTTGTTGTGTTTATTCGAGATGTTATGTAAACACTGTAGACTGTTTTCAGCAAGTTACAACATTGAAATGCAGAAATAAGCACTTTTCCATAAACAAGCTCTAAATCATGTTTGATGCACTCTGGATATCCAATTTTTGCTGTGCTGTGTCTAGGTTGAGATGAAATGAACGCCGTGGACAGTTTTCAGCAAGTTGCAATATTGAAATGCAGAAATAAGCACTTTTCCATAAACAAGCTCTAAATCATGTTTGAAGCACTCTGGATAAAAAAATGTTTTTGTTATGTTTATTCGAGATGTTATGAAAACACTGTAGACTGTTTTCAGCAAGTTACAACATTGAAATGCAGAAATAAGCACTTTTCCATAAACAAGCTCTAAATCATGTTTGATGCACTCAGGATATCCAATTTTTGCTGTGCTGTGTCTAGGTTGAGATGAAATGAACGCCGTGGACAGTTTTCAGCAAGTTGCAACTTGAAATGCAGAAATAAGCACTTTTCCATAAACAAGCTCTAAATCATGTTTGAAGCACTCTAGATAAAAAAATGTTTTTGTTATGTTTATTCGAGATGTTATGAAAACACTGTAGACTGTTTTCAGCAAGTTACAACATTGAAATGCAGAAATAAGCACTTTTCCATAAACAAGCTCTAAATCATGTTTGAAGCACTCTGGATATCCAATTTTTGCTGTGCTGTGTCTAGGTTGAGATGAAATGAACGCCGTGGACAGTTTTCAGCAAGTTGCAACATTGAAATGCAGAAATAAGCACTTTTCCATAAACAAGCTCTAAATCATGTTTGATGCACTCTGGATATCCAATTTTTGCTGTGCTGTGTCTAGGTTGAGATGAAATGAACGCCGTGGACAGTTTTCAGCAAGTTGCAACTTGAAATGCAGAAATAAGCACTTTTCCATAAACAAGCTCTAAATCATGTTTGAAGCACTCTAGGATAAAAAATGTTTTTGTTATGTTTATTCGAGATGTTATGAAAACACTGTAGACTGTTTTCAGCAAGTTACAACATTGAAATGCAGAAATAAGCACTTTTCCATAAACAAGCTCTAAATCATGTTTGAAGCACTCTGGATATCCAATTTTTGCTGTGCTGTGTCTAGGTTGAGATGAAATGAACGCCGTGGACAGTTTTCAGCAAGTTGCAACATTGAAATGCAGAAATAAGCACTTTTCCATAAACAAGCTCTAAATCATGTTTGATGCACTCTGGATATCCAATTTTTGCTGTGCTGTGTCTAGGTTGAGATGAAATGAACGCCGTGGACAGTTTTCAGCAAGTTGCAACATTGAAATGCAGAAATAAGCACTTTTCCATAAACAAGCTCTAAATCATGTTTGAAGCACTCTGGATAAAAAATGTTTTTGTTATGTTTATTCGAGATGTTATGAAAAACACTGTAGACTGTTTTCAGCAAGTTACAACATTGAAATGCAGAAATAAGCACTTTTCCATAAACAAGCTCTAAATCATGTTTGAAGCACTCTGGATATCCAATTTTTGCTGTGCTGTGTCTAGGTTGAGATGAAATGAACGCCGTGGACAGTTTTCAGCAAGTTGCAACATTGAAATGCAGAAATAAGCACTTTTCCATAAACAAGCTCTAAATCATGTTTGATGCACTCTGGATATCCAATTTTTGCTGTGCTGTGTCTAGGTGAGATGAAATGAACGCCGTGGACAGTTTTCAGCAAGTTGCAACATTGAAATGCAGAAATAAGCACTTTTCCATAAACAAGCTCTAAATCATGTTTGATGCACTCTGGATATCCAATTTTTTGCTTGCTGTGTCTAGGTTGAGATGATAATGAACGCCGTGGACAGTTTTCAGCAAGTTGCAACATTGAAATGCAGAAATAAGCACTTTTCCATAAACAAGCTCTAAATCATGTTTGATGCACTCTGGATATCCAATTTTTGCTGTGCTGTGTCTAGGTTGAGATGAAATGAACGCCGTGGACAGTTTTCAGCAAGTTGCAACATTGAAATGCAGAAATAAGCACTTTTCCATAAACAAGCTCTAAATCATGTTTGATGCACTCTGGATATCCAATTTTTGCTGTGCTGTGTCTAGGTTGAGATGAAATGAACGCCGTGGACAGTTTTCAGCAAGTTGCAACATTGAAATGCAGAAATAGCACTTTTCCATAAACAAGCTCTAAATCATGTTTGAAGCACTCTGGATAAAAAAATGTTTTTGTTATGTTTATTCGAGATGTTATGAAAACACTGTAGACTGTTTTCAGCAAGTTACAACATTGAAATGCAGAAATAAGCACTTTTCCATAAACAGCTCTAAATCATGTTTGAAGCACTCTGGATATCCAATTTTTGCTGTGCTGTGTCTAGGTTGAGATGAAATGAACGCCGTGGACAGTTTTCAGCAAGTTGCAACATTGAAATGCAGAAATAAGCACTTTTCCATAAACAAGCTCTAAATCATGTTTGATGCACTCTGGATATCCAATTTTTGCTGTGCTGTGTCTAGGTTGAGATGAAATGAACGCGTGGACAGTTTCAGCAAGTTGCAACATTGAAATGCAGAAATAAGCACTTTTCCATAAACAAGCTCTAAATCATGTTTGAAGCACTCTAGATAAAAAATGTTTTTTTGTTATGTTTATTCGAGATGTTTATGAAAACACTGTAGACTGTTTTCAGCAAGTTACAACATTGAAATGCAGAAATAAGCACTTTTCCATAAACAAGCTCTAAATCATGTTTGAAGCACTCTGGATATCCAATTTTTGCTGTGCTGTGTCTAGGTTGAGATGAAATGAACGCCGTGGACAGTTTTCAGCAAGTTGCAACATTGAAATGCAGAAATAAGCCTTTTCCATAAAACAAGCTCTAAATCATGTTTGATGCACTCTGGATATCCAATTTTGCTGTGCTGTGTCTAGGTTGAGATGAAATGAACGCCTGTGGACAGTTTTCAGCAAGTTGCAACTTGAAATGCAGAAATAAGCACTTTTCCATAAACAAGCTCTAAATCATGTTTGAAGCACTCTAGGATACAAATGTTTTTGTTATGTTTTATTCGAGATGTTATGAAAACACTGTGGACTGTTTTCAGCAAGTTACAACATTGAAATGCAGAAATAAGCACTTTTCCATAAACAAGCTCTAAATCATGTTTGAAGCACTCTGGATATCCAATTTTTGCTGTGCTGTGTCTAGGTTGAGATGAAATGAACGCCGTGGACAGTTTTCAGCAAGTTGCAACATTGAAATGCAGAAATAAGCACTTTTCCATAAACAAGCTCTAAATCATGTTTGATGCACTCAGGATATCCAATTTTTGCTGTGCTGTGTCTAGGTTGAGATGAAATGAACGCCGTGGACAGTTTTCAGCAAGTTGCAACATTGAAATGCAGAAATAAGCACTTTTCCATAAACAAGCTCTAATCATGTTTGAAGCACTCTGGATAAAAAAATGTTTTTGTTATGTTTATTCGAGATGTTATGAAAACACTGTAGACTGTTTTCAGCAAGTTACAACATTGAAATGCAGAAATAAGCACTTTTCCATAAACAAGCTCTAAATCATGTTTGAAGCACTCTGGATATCCAATTTTTGCTGTGCTGTGTCTAGGTTGAGATGAAATGAACGCCGTGGACAGTTTTCAGCAAGTTGCAACATTGAAATGCAGAAATAAGCACTTTTCCATAAACAAGCTCTAAATCATGTTTGATGCACTCTGGATAATACAATTTTTGCTGTGCTGTGTCTAGTTGAGATGATAATGAACGGCCGTGGACAGTTTTCAGCAAGTTGCAACATTGAAATGCAGAAATAAGCACTTTTCCATAAACAAGCTCTAAATCATGTTTGAAGCACTCTGGATAATCCAATTTTTGCTGTGCTGGTCTAGGTTGAGATGAAATGAACGCCGTGGACAGTTTTCAGCAAGTTGCAACATTGAAATGCAGAAATAAGCACTTTTCCATAAACAAGCTCTAAATCATGTTTGATGCACTCTGGATATCCAATTTTTGGCTGTGCTGTGTCTAGGTTGAGATGAAATGAACGCCGTGGACAGTTTTCAGCAAGTTGCAACATTGAAATGCAGAAATAAGCACTTTTCCATAAACAAGCTCTAAATCATGTTTGATGCACTCTGGATATCCAATTTTTGCTGTGCTGTGTCTAGGTTGAGATGAAATGAACGCCGTGGACAGTTTTCAGCAAGTTGCAACATTGAAATGCAGAAATAAGCACTTTCCATAAACAAGCTCTAAATCATGTTTGAAGCACTCTGGATAAAAAATGTTTTGTTATGTTTATTCGAGATGTTATGAAAACACTGTAGACTGTTTTCAGCAAGTTACAACATTGAAATGCAGAAATAAGCACTTTTCCATAAACAAGCTCTAAATCATGTTTGAAGCACTCTGGATATCCAATTTTTGCTGTGCTGTGTCTAGGTTGAGATGAATGAACGCCGTGGACAGTTTCAGCAAGTTGCAACATTGAAATGCAGAAATAAGCACTTTTCCATAAACAAGCTCTAAATCATGTTTGAAGCACTCTGGATATCCAATTTTTGCTGTGCTGTGTCTAGTTTGAGATGTAATGAAACGCCGTGGACAGTTTTCAGCAAGTTGCAACATTGAAATGCAGAAATAAGCACTTTTCCATAAACAAGCTCTAAATCATGTTTGAAGCACTCTGGATATCCAAATTTTTGTGTGCTGTGTTAGGTTCGAGATGTAATGAACGCCTGTAGGACAGTTTTCAGCAAGTTACAACATTGAAATGCAGAAATAAGCACTTTTCCATAAACAAGCTCTAAATCATGTTTGATGCACTCTGGATATCCAATTTTTGCTGTGCTGTGTCTAGGTTGAGATGAAATGAACGCCGTGGACAGTTTTCAGCAAGTTGCAACATTGAAATGCAGAAATAAGCACTTTTCCATAAACAAGCTCTAAATCATGTTTGAAGCACTCTGGATAAAAAAATGTTTTTGTTATGTTTATTCGAGATGTTATGAAAACACTGTAGACTGTTTTTCAGCAATGTTACAACATTGAAATGCAGAAATAAGCACTTTCCATAAACAAGCTCTAAATCATGTTTGAAGCACTCTGGATATCCAATTTTTGCTGTGCTGTGTTAGTTGAGATGAAATGAACGCCGTAGACAGTTTTCAGCAAGTTGCAACATTGAAATGCAGAAATAAGCACTTTCCATAAACAAGCTCTAAAATCATGTTTGATGCCACTCTGGATATCAATTTTGCTGTGCTGTTGTCTAGGTTGAGATGAAATGAACGCCGTGGACAGTTTTCAGCAAGTTGCAACTGAAATGCAGAAATAAGCACTTTTCATAAACAAGCTCTAAATCATGTTTGATGCACTCTAGATATCAATTTTTGCTGTTGCTGTGTCTAGGTTGAGATGTAATGAACGCCCGTGGACAGTTTTCAGCAAGTTGCAACATTGAAATGCAGAAATAAGCACTTTTCCATAAACAAGCTCTAAATCATGTTTGAAGCACTCTGGATATCCAATTTTTGCTGTGCTGTGTCTAGGTTGAGATGAAATGAACGCCGTGGACAGTTTTCAGCAAGTTGCAACATTGAAATGCAGAAATAAGCACTTTTCCATAACAAGCTCTAAATCATGTTTGATGCACTCTGGATATCCAATTTTTGCTGTGCTGTGTCTAGGTTGAGATGAAATGAACGCCGTGGACAGTTTTCAGCAAGTTGCAACTTGAAATGCAGAAATAAGCACTTTTCCATAAACAAGCTCTAAATCATGTTTGAAGCACTCTAGATAAAAAAATGTTTTTGTTATGTTTATTCGAGATGTTATGAAAACACTGTAGACTGTTTCAGCAAGTTACAACATTGAAATGCAGAAATAAGCACTTTTCCATAAACAAGCTCTAAATCATGTTTGATGCACTCTGGATATCCAATTTTTGCTGTGCTGTGTCTAGGTTGAGATGAAATGAACGCCGTGGACAGTTTTCAGCAAGTTGCAACATTGAAATGCAGAAATAAGCACTTTTCCATAAACAAGCTCTAAATCATGTTTGATGCACTCTGGATATCCAATTTTTGCTGTGCTGTGTCTAGGTTGAGATGAAATGAACGCCGTGGACAGTTTTCAGCAAGTTGCAACATTGAAATGCAGAAATAAGCACTTTTCCATAAACAAGCTCTAAATCATGTTTGAAGCACTCTAGATAAAAAATGTTTTTGTTATGTTTATTCGAGATGTTATGAAAACACTGTAGACTGTTTTCAGCAAGTTTACAACATTGAAATGCAGAAATAAGCACTTTTCCATAAACAAGCTCTAAATCATGTTTGAAGCACTCTGGATATCCAATTTTTGCTGTGCTGTGTCTAGGTTGAGATGAAATGAACGCCGTGGACAGTTTTCAGCAAGTTGCAACATTGAAATGCAGAAATAAGCACTTTTCCATAAACAAGCTCTAAATCATGGTTGATGCACTCTGGATATCCAATTTTTGCTGTGCTGTGTCTAGGTTGAGATGAAATGAACGCCGGTGGACAGTTTTCAGCAAGTTGCAACTTGAATGCAGAAATAAGCACTTTCCATAAACAAGCTCTAAATCATGTTTGAAGCACTCTAGATAAAAAATGTTTTTGTTATGTTTTATTCGAGATGTTATGAAAACACTGTAGGACTGTTTTCAGCAAGTTACAACATTGAAATGCAGAAATAAGCACTTTTCCATTAAACAAGCTCTAAATCATGTTTGAAGCACTCTGGATATCCAATTTTTGCTGTGCTGTGTCTAGGTTGAGATGAAATGAACGCCGTGGACAGTTTTCAGCAAGTTGCAACATTGAAATGCAGAAATAAGCACTTTTCCATAAACAAGCTCTAAATCATGTTTGATGCACTCTGGATATCCAATTTTTGCTGTGCTGTGTCTAGGTTGAGATGAAATGAACGCCGTGGACAGTTTTCAGCAAGTTGCAACTTGAAATGCAGAAATAAGCACTTTTCCATAAACAAGCTCTAAATCATGTTTGAAGCACTCTAGGATAAAAATGTTTTTTGTTATGTTTATTCGAGATGTTATGAAAACACTGTAGACTGTTTTCAGCAAGTTACAACATTGAAATGCAGAAATAAGCACTTTTCCATAAACAAGCTCTAAATCATGTTTGATAGCACTCTGGATATCCAATTTTTGCTGTGCTGTGTCTAGGTTGAGATGAAATGAACGCCGTGGACAGTTTTCAGCAAGTTGCAACATGAAATGCAGAAATAAGCACTTTTCCATAAACAAGC
This sequence comes from Oncorhynchus kisutch, assembly GCF_002021735.2. NCBI lineage: Eukaryota > Metazoa > Chordata > Actinopteri > Salmoniformes > Salmonidae > Oncorhynchus > Oncorhynchus kisutch. The sequence continues at coordinate 22,810 of NW_022264421.1, forward strand.
TCTAAATCATGTTTGATGCACTCTGGATATCCAATTTTTGCTGTGCTGTGTCTAGGTTGAGATGAAATGAACGCCGTGGACAGTTTTCAGCAAGTTGCAACATTGAAATGCAGAAATAAGCACTTTTCCATAAACAAGCTCTAAATCATGTTTGAAGCACTCTGGATAAAAAAATGTTTTTGTTATGTTTATTCGAGATGTTATGAAAACACTGTAGACTGTTTTCAGCAAGTTACAACATTGAAATGCAGAAATAAGCACTTTTCCATAAACAAGCTCTAAATCATGTTTGAAGCACTCTGGATATCCAATTTTTGCTGTGCTGTGTCTAGGTTGAGATGAAATGAACGCCGTGGACAGTTTTCAGCAAGTTGCAACATTGAAATGCAGAAATAAGCACTTTCCATAACAAGCTCTAAATCCTGTTTGATGCACTCTGGATATCCAATTTTTGCTGTGCTGTGTCTAGGTTGAGATGAAATGAACGCCGTGGACAGTTTTCAGCAAGTTGCAACATTGAAATGCAGAAATAAGCACTTTTCCATAAACAAGCTCTAAATCATGTTTGAAGCACTCTAGATAAAAAATGTTTTTGTTATGTTTATTCGAGATGTTATGAAAACACTGTAGACTGTTTTCAGCAAGTTACAACATTGAAATGCAGAAATAAGCACTTTTCCATAAACAAGCTCTAAATCATGTTTGAAGCACTCTGGATATCCAATTTTTGCTGTGCTGTGTCTAGGTTGAGATGGAAAGAAAGCCGTGGACAGTTTTCAGCAAGTTGCTACATTGAAATGCAGAAATAAGCACTTTTCCATAAACAAGCTCTAAACTCAGTTGATGCACTCTGGATATCCAATTTTTGCTGTGTGCTGTGTCTAGGTTGAGATGAAATGAACGCGTGGGACAGTTTTCAGCAAGTTGCAACATGAAATGCAGAAAATAAGCACTTTTCCATAAACAAGCTCTAAATCCTGTTTGAAGCACTCTAGATAAAAAATGTTTTGTTATGTTTATTCGAGATGTATGAAACACTGTAGATGTTTTCAGCAATGTTACAACATTGAAATGCAAATAAGCACTTCCATAAACAAGCTCTAAATCATGTTGATGCACTATGGATATCCAATTTTTTGCTGTGCTGTGTCTAGGTTGAGATGAAATGAACGCAGTGGGACAGTTTTTCAGCAAGTTGCAACATTGAATGCAGAAATAAGCACTTTTCCATAAACAAGCTCTAAATCATGTTTGAAGCACTCTGGATAAAAAAATGTTTTTGTTATGTTTATTCGAGATGTTATGAAAACACTGTAGACTGTTTTCAGCAAGTTACAACATTGAAATGCAGAAATAAGCACTTTTCCATAAACAAGCTCTAAATCATGTTTGATGCACTCTGGATAAAAAAATGTTTTTGTTATGTTTATTGAGATGTTAATGAAACACTGTGGACTGTTTTCAGCAAGTTGCAACATTGAAATGCAGAAATAAGCACTTTTCCATAAACAAGCTCTAAATCATGTTTGATGCACTCTGGATATCCAATTTTTGCTGTGCTGTGTCTAGGTTGAGATGAAATGAACGCCGTGGACAGTTTTCAGCAAGTTGCAACATTGAAATGCAGAAATAAGCACTTTTCCATAAACAAGCTCTAAATCATGTTTGATGCACTCTGGATATCCAATTTTTGCTGTGCTGTGTCTAGGTTGAGATGAAATGAACGCCGTGGACAGTTTTCAGCAAGTTGCAACTTGAAATGCAGAAATAAGCACTTTTCCATAAAACAAGCTCTAAATCATGTTTGAAGCACTCTAGATAAAAAATGTTTTTGTTATGTTTATTCGAGATGTTATGAAAACACTGTAGACTGTTTTCAGCAAGTTACAACATTGAAATGCAGAAATAAGCACTTTTCCATAAACAAGCTCTAAATCATGTTTGAAGCACTCTGGATATCCATTTTTGCTGTGCTGTGTCTAGGTTGAGATGAAATGAACGCCGTGGACAGTTTTCAGCAAGTTGCAACATTTGAAATGCAGAAATAAGCACTTTTCCATAAACAAGCTCTAAATCATGTTTGATGCACTCTGGATATCCAATTTTTGCTGTGCTGTGTCTAGGTTGAGATGAAATGAACGCGTGGACAGTTTTCAGCAAGTTGCAACTTGAAATGCAGAAATAAGCACTTTTTCCATAAACAAGCTCTAAATCATGTTTGATGCACTCTAGGATAAAAATTTTTCTGTTGGTATTCTAGATGTTGAGATGAATAACGCCTGTGACAGTTTTCAGCAAGTTACAACATTGAAATGCAGAAATAAGCACTTTTCCATAAACAAGCTCTAAATCATGTTTGAATGCACTCTGGATATCCAATTTTTGCTGGTGCTGTGTCTAGGTTGAGATGAAATGAACGCCGTGGACAGTTTTCAGCAAGTTGCAACATTGAAATGCAGAAATAAGCACTTTTCCATAAACAAGCTCTAAATCATGTTTGATGCACTCTGGATATCCAATTTTGCTGTGCTGTGTCTAGGTTGAGATGAATATGAACGCCGTGGACAGTTTCAGCAAGTTGCAACATTGAAATGCAGAAATAAGCACTATTTCCATAAACAAGCTCTAATCATGTTTGAAGCACTCTGGATAAAAAAATGTTTTTGTTTATGTTTATTCGAGATGTTATGAAAACACTGTAGACTGTTTTCAGCAAGTTACAACATTGAAATGCAGAAATAAGCACTTTTCCATAAACAAGCTCTAAATCATGTTTGAAGCACTCTGGATATCCAATTTTTGCTGTGCTGTGTCTAGGTTGAGATGAAATGAACGCCGTGGACAGTTTTCAGCAAGTTGCAACATTGAAATGCAGAAATAAGCACTTTTCCATAAACAAGCTCTAATCATGTTTGATGCACTCTGGATATCCAATTTTTGCTGTTGCTGTGTCTAGGTTGAGATGAAATGAACGCCGTGGACAGTTTTCAGCAAGTTGCAACATTGAAATGCAGAAATAAGCACTTTTCCATAAACAAGCTCTAATCATGTTTGAAGCACTCTGGATAAAAAAATGTTTTTGTTATGTTTATTCGAGATGTTATGAAAACACTGTAGACTGTTTTCAGCAAGTTACAACATTGAAATGCAGAAATAAGCACTTTTCCATAAACAAGCTCTAAATCATGTTTGAAGCACTCTGGATATCCAATTTTTGCTGTGCTGTGTCTAGGTTGAGATGAAATGAACGCAGTGGGACAGTTTCAGCAAGTTGCAACATTGAAATGCAGAAATAAGCACTTTTCCATAAACAAGCTCTAAATCATGTTTGATGCACTCTGGATATCAATTTTTGCTGTGCTGTGTTCTAGGTGAGATGAATGAACGGCTGTGGACAGTTTTCAGCAAGTTGCAACTTGAAATGCAGAAATAAGCACTTTTCCCATTAAACAAGCTCTAAATCATGTTTGATGCACTCAGGATATCCAATTTTTGCTGTGCTGTGTCTAGGTTGAGATGAAATGAACGCCGTGGACAGTTTTCAGCAAGTTGCAACATTGAAATGCAGAAGAAATAAGCACTTTTCCATAAACAAGCTCTAAATCATGTTTGATGCACTCTGGATATCCAATTTTTGCTGTGCTGTGTCTAGGTTGAGATGAAATGAACGCCGTGGACAGTTTCAGCAAGTTGCAACATTGAAATGCAGAAATAAGCACTTTTCCATAAACAAGCTCTAAATCATGTTTGAAGCACTCTGGATAAAAAATTTTTGTTATGTTTATTCGAGATGTTATGAAAACACTGTGGACTGTTTTCAGCAAGTTGCAACATTGAAATGCAGAAATAAGCACTTTTCCATAAACAAGCTCTAAATCATGTTTGAAGCACTCTGGATAAAAAAATTTTTTGTTATGTGTTATTCGAGATGTTAATGAAAACACTGTAGACAGTTTTCAGCAAGTTGCAACATTGAAATGCAGAAATAAGCACTTTTCCATAAACAAGCTCTAAATCATGTTTGATGCACTCTGGATATCCAATTTTTGCTGTGCTGTGTCTAGGTTGAGATGAAATGAACGCCGTGGACAGTTTTCAGCAAGTTGCAACATTGAAATGCAGAAATAAGCACTTTTCCATAAACAAGCTCTAAATCATGTTTGATGCACTCTGGATATCCAATTTTTGCTGTGCTTGTCTAGTTGAGATGAAATGAACGCCGTGGACAGTTTTCAGCAAGTTGCAACATTGAAATGCAGAAATAAGCACTTTTCCATAAACAAGCTCTAAATCATGTTTGAAGCACTCTGGATAAAAAAATTTTTTGTTATGTTTATTCGAGATGTTATGAAACACTGTAGACTGTTTTCAGCAAGTTACAACATTGAAATGCAGAAATAAGCACTTTTCCATAAACAAGCTCTAAATCATGTTTGATGCACTCTGGATATCCAATTTTTGCTGTGCTGTGTCTAGGTTGAGATGAAATGAACGCCGTGGACAGTTTTCAGCAAGTTGCAACATTGAAATGCAGAAATAAGCACTTTTCCATAAACAAGCTCTAAATCATGTTTGATGCACTCTGGATATCCAATTTTTGCTGTGCTGTGTCTAGGTTGAGATGAAATGAACGCCGTGGACAGTTTTCAGCAAGTTGCAACATTGAAATGCAGAAATAAGCACTTTTCCATAAACAAGCTCTAAATCATGTTTGAAGCACTCTGGATAAAAAATGTTTTGTTATGTTTATTCGAGATGTTATGGAAAACACCTGTAGACTGTTTTCAGCAAGTTACAACATTGAAATGCAGAAATAAGCACTTTTCCATAAACAAGCTCTAAATCATGTTTGAAGCACTCTGGATATCCAATTTTTGCTGTGCTGTGTCTAGGTTGAGATGAAATGAACACCGTGGACAGTTTCGCAAGTTGCAACTTGAAATGCAGAGAAATAAGCACTTTTCCATAAACAAGCTCTAAATCATGTTTGATGCACTCTAGGATATCCAATTTTTGCTTTGCTGTGTCTAGGTTGAATGAAATGGAACGCCTGGACAGTTTTCAGCAAGTTGCAACATTGAAATGCAGAAATAAGCACTTTTCCATAAACAAGCTCTAAATCATGTTTGAAGCACTCTGGATCAAAAAATGTTTTTGTTATGCTTTATTCGAGATGTATGAAACACTGTAGACTGTTCTTCAGCAAGTTACAAATTGAAATGCAGAAATAAGCACTTTTCCATAAACAAGCTCTAAATCATGTTTGATGCACTCTGGATATCCAATTTTGCTGTGCTGTGTCTAGGTTGAGATGAAATGAACGCCGTGGACAGTTTTCAGCAAGTTGCAACATTGAAATGCAGAAATAAGCACTTTTCCATAAACAAGCTCTAAATCATGTTTGATGCACTCTGGATATCCAATTTTTTGGTGCTGTGTTCTAGGTTGAGATGAAATGAACGCGTGGACAGTTTTCAGCAAGTTGCAACATTGAAATGCAGAAATAAGCACTTTTCCATAAACAAGCTCTAAATCATGTTTGATGCACTCTGGATATCCAATTTTTGCTGTGCTGTGTCTAGGTTGAGATGAAATGAACGCCGTGGACAGTTTTCAGCAAGTTGCAACATTGAAATGCAGAAATAAGCACTTTTCCATAAACAAGCTCTAAATCATGTTTGATGCACTCTGGATATCCAATTTTTGCTGTGCTGTGTCTAGGTTGAGATGAAATGAACGCCGTGGACAGTTTTCAGCAAGTTGCAACATTGAAATGCAGAAATAAGCACTTTTCCATAAACAAGCTCTAAATCATGTTTGAAGCACTCTGGATATCCAATTTTTGCTGTGCTGTGTCTAGGTTGAGATGAAATGAACGCCGTGGACAGTTTTCAGCAAGTTGCAACATTGAATGCAGAAATAAGCACTTTCCATAAACAAGCTCTAAATCATGTTTGAAGCACTCTGGATAAAAATTTTTGTTATGTTTATGTCGAGATGTTATGAAAAACATGAGTGTAGACAGTTTTCAGCAAGTTACAACATTGAAATGCAGAAATAAGCACTTTTCCATAAACAAGCTCTAAATCATGTTTGAAGCACTCTGGATAAAAAATTTTTGTTATGTTTATTCGAGATGTTATGAAAACACTGTAGACTGTTTTCAGCAAGTTACAACATTGAAATGCAGAAATAAGCACTTTCCATAAACAAGCTCTAAATCGTTTGATGCACTCTGGATATCCAATTTTGCTGTGCTGTGTCTAGGTTGAGATGAAATGAACGCGTGGACAGTTTTCAGCAAGTTGCAACATTGAAATGCAGAAATAAGCACTTTTCCATAAACAAGCTCTAAATCATGTTTGATGCACTGGATATCCAATTTTTGCTGTGCTGTGTCTAGGTTGAGATGAAATGAACGCGTGGACAGTTTTCAGCAAGTTGCAACTTGAAATGCAGAAATAAGCACTTTTCCATAAACAAGCTCTAAATCATGTTTGAAGCACTCTGGATAAAAACATTTTTGTTATGTTTATTCGAGATGTATGAAAACACTGTAGACTGTTTTCAGCAAGTTACAACATTGAAATGCAGAAAGAAAAGCACTTTTCCATAAACAAGCTCTAAATCATGTTTGATGCACTCTGGATATCCAATTTTTGCTGTGTGTGTCTAGGTGAGATGAATGAACGCCGTGGACAGTTTCAGCAAGTTGCAACATTGAAATGCAGAAA
>NW_022264422.1:0-29475 GCF_002021735.2 Oncorhynchus kisutch
CTCTCTCCTTCCCTCTCTCTCTCTCCTTCCCTCTCTCCTCCCCTCTCTCTTCTCCCTCTCTCCTCTCTCTCTTCCTCTCTCCTTCCCTCTCTTCTCCCTCTCCCCTTCCCTCTCTCTCTCTCCCTCTCTCCTCTCTCTCTCTCCCTCCTTCCTCTCTCTCTCCTCTCTCCTTCCCTCTCTTTTTTTCCCTCTCTCCTTCCCTCTCTCTCTCCCTCTCTCCTTCCCTCTCTCTCTCCCTCTCTCATTCCCTCTCTCTCTCCCTCGTCTCCTTCCCTCTCTTTCTCTCCCTCTCTCCTTCCCTCTCTTTCTTTCCCTCTCTCCTTCCCTCATCTCTCTCCCTCTCTCCTACCCTCGCTTTCTCTCCCTCTCTCCTTCCCTCTTTCTGTCCCTCTCTCCTTCCCTCTTTCTCTCCCTCTCTCCTCTCCTCTCTTTCTCTCCCTCTCTCCTACCCTCTCTTTCTCCCTCTCTCCTTCCCTCTCTTTCTCCCCCTCTCCTCCCCCCTCTCTCTCTCCTTCCCTGTCTTTCTCTCCCTCTCTCCTTCCCTCTCTTTCTCTCCCTCTCTCCTTCCCTCTCTTCTCTCCCTCTCTCCTACCCTCTCTTTCTCTCCCTCTCTCCTTCCCTCTCATTCTCTCCCTCTCTCCTTCCCTCTCATTCTCTCCCTCTCTCCTTCCCTCTCTTTCTCTTCTCTCTCCTTCCCTCGCTTTCTCCCTCTCTCCTTCCCTCTCTTTCTGTCCCTCTCTCCTTCCCTCTCTTTCTTTCCCTCTCTCCTTCCCTCTCTTTCTTTCCCTCTCTCCTTTCCCTCTCATTCTCTCCTGCCGTCCTTCCCTCTCATTCTCTCCCTCTCTCATTCTCTCTCTTTCACTCCCTCTCTCCTTCCCTCACATTCTCTCCCTCTCTCCTTCTCTCTCTTTCACTCCCTCTCTCCTTCCCTCTCATTCTCTCCCTCTCTCCTTCTCTCTCTTTCAATCCCTCTCTCCTTCCCTCTCATTCTCTCCCTCTCTCCTTCCCTCTCTCTGTCCTTCCCTCTCTTTCTGCCCCTCTCTCCTTCCCTCTTTCTCTCCCTCTCTCCTTCCCTCTCTTTCTCTCCCTCTCTCCTACCCTCTCTTTCTCTCCCTCTCTCCTACCCTCGCTTTCTCTCCCTCTCTCCTACCCTCTCTTTCTCTCCCTCTCTCCTTCCCTCTCTTTCTCTCCCTCTCTCCTTCCCTCTCATTCTCTCCCTCTCTCCTTCCCTCTCTTTCTCTTCTCTCTCCTTCCCTCTCTCTCTCTCTCTCTCTCCTTCCCTCTCTTTCTGTCCCTCTCTCCTTCCCTCTCTTTCTTTCCCTCTCTCCTTCCCTCTCTTTCTTTCCCTCTCTCCTTCCCTCTCTTTCTTTCCCTCTCTCCTTCCCTCTCATTCTCTCCTGCCGTCCTTCCCTCTCTTTCACTCCCTCTCTCCTTCCCTCACATTCTCTCCCTCTCTCCTTCTCTCTCTTTCACTCCCTCTCTCCTTCCCTCTCATTCTCTCCCTCTCTCCTTCTCTCTCTTTCACTCCCTCTTTCTTTCCCTCTCATTCTCTCCCTCTCTCCTTCCCTCTCTCTGTCCTTCCCTCTCTTTCTGCCCCTCTCTCCTTCCCTCTTTCTCTCCCTCTCTCCTTCCCTCTCTTTCTCTCCCTCTCTCCTACCCTCGCTTTCTCTCCCTCTCTCCTTCCCTCTCTTTCTGTCCCTCTCTCCTTCCCTCTTTCTCTCCCTCTCTCCTTCCCTCTCTTTCTCTCCCTCTCCTACCCTCTTTCTCTCCCTCTCTCCTTCCCTCTCTTTCTCTCCCTCTCTCCTTCCCTCTCTTTCTCCCTCTCTCCTTCCTCTCTTTCTCTCCCTCTCTCCTTCCCTCTCTTTCTCCCTCTCTCCTTCCCTCTCTTTCTCTCCCTCTCTCCTTCCCTCTCTTTCTGTCCCTCTCATCTTCCCTCTCTTTCTCCCTCTCTCCTTCCCTCTCTTTCTCCCTCTTTTCTTCCTCCCTTTCTCTCCCTCTCGCCTTCCCTCTCTTTCTCCCTCTCTCCTTCCCTCTCTTTCTCCCTCTCGCCTTCCCTCTCTTTCTCTCCCTCTCCCTCTGCCACCCCTCTCTGCACCGCCCCTACCTCTCCGTCCCTCTATCTAGCAAGTGTTACTCTGTCTCTCTCTCCCTTTACCCACTCTTCCCCTCCCTCTCCTGTGGCAGATGGGTAAGGATGAATAGAGTAAGCAGCTAGACTCTTTAACCCCGACACCACACCAGACAACACCATACAAGACACAGAGATTAAGGCTTTTCTAAACAATTCAACCAAACATGCACTGTGGAAACAAACTCACAATAGAACTCATTCACGGCTGACAGTCATACGAATGCCGTTATCCATCTTGCGGAGACATTCAAAGCAATTTCTTCCTTCACTCAATAAGATCCATAGACGAAAACACGAAATCATAGACAAAAACACTGTAGTTGTGTCTAAACTGCCAACAAAGCCTGCTTTATAGCAGTGACTGAGTGATTAGGCAATAAATTCATGTTTACTGGATTAAGGAAAGACGTGAAACTACATTTTATGTGTTATTTTTCTGCATGGTAGGATGGAATGAACTCTGCCGTAGGACATACATACAGCAAATTGCTTAAGCAATTAAACTCTAAATCAGCCTCTGACTGTGTCCCAAATGGCACACTATTCCCTATATAGTACACTACTGTTGAGCAGGGCCCATAGACTATTCCCTATATAGTACACTACTGTTGAGCAGGGCCCATAGACTATTCCCTATATAGTATACTACTGTTGAGTATGGCCAATAGACTATTCCCTATATAGTACACTACTGTTGAGCAGGGCCCATAGATTATTCCCTATATAGTACACTACTGTTGAGCAGGGCCCATACAATATTCCCTATATAGTATACTACTGTTGAGCAGGGCCAATAGACTATTCCCTATATAGTACACTACTGTTGAGCAGGGCCCATAAAATATTCCCTATATAGTATACTACTGTTGAGCAGGGCCAATAGACTATTCCCTATATAGTACACTACTGTTGAGTAGGGCCAATAGACTATTCCCTATATAGTACACTACTGTTGAGCAGGGCCCATAGACTATTCCCTATATAGTATACTACTGTTGAGCAGGGCCAATAGACTATTCCCTATATAGTACACTACTGTTGAGTAGGGCCAATAGACTATTCCCTATATAGTACACTACTGTTGAGCAGGGCCCATAGACTATTCCCTATATAGTATACTACTGTTGAGCAGGGCCAATAGACTATTCCCTATATAGTACACTACTGTTGAGTAGGGCCAATAGACTATTCCCTATATAGTACACTACTGTTGAGCAGGGCCCATAGACTATTCCCTATATAGTATACTACTGTTGAGCAGGGCCAATAGACTATTCCCTATATAGTACACTACTGTTGAGCAGGGCCCATAGACTATTCCCTATATAGTACACTACTGTTGAGCAGGGCCAATAGACTATTCCCTATATAGTACACTACTGTTGAGCAGGGCAATAGACTATTCCCTATATAGTACACTACTGTTGAGCAGGGCCCATAGACTATTCCCTATATAGTACACTACTGTTGAGCAGGGCCCATAGACTATTCCCTATATAATACACTACTGTTTTAGCAGGCCCATAGACTATTCCCTATATAGTACACTACTGTTGAGCAGGGCCAATAGACTATTCCCTATATAATACACTACTGTTTTAGCAGGCCCATAGACTATTCCCTATATAGTACACTACTGTTGAGCAGGGCCAATAGGCAATAGGCTGCCATTTAGGACACAGCCTCTGATTCTGCCCTTTCTCTCCTGCCTTCTTATCCCTGACTGACTGACACTTCTACCCAGGGCTCACACAGGGGAGAGGTTATCAGTGTGTGTGTGTGTGTGTGTCTGTGTGAATGACTGACTGACTGATTGCAGCGTGTTAATCACAGCAGATCATTATGAGAGGTTGTTTGTGTCAAACTGTAGTCCAGCTGAAATAATGCAGACACAAGCCGTTTATTTACTTCCACAGAGCACTGTCTCACTCTGTCTTTTCTGCTTTCCATCTCTACCACTCTCTGTGTCTCTGTGTCTCTCTGTCTCTCTCTGTCTCTGTCTCTCCCTCTCTGTGTCTCTCTGTGTCTCTCTCTGTCTTTTCTTCTTTCCATCTCTACCACTCTCTGTGTCTCTGTGTGTCTCTCTGTGTCTCTCCCTCTCTGTGTCTCTCTCTGTCTCTCTGTCTCTCCCTCTCTGTGTCTCTCTCTGTCTCTCTGTGTCTCTCTCTGTCTTTTCTTCTTTCCATCTCTACCACTCTCTGTGTCTCTGTGTGTCTCTCTGTGTCTCTCCCTCTCTGTGTCTCTCTCTGTCTCTCTGTCTCTCCCTCTCTGTGTCTCTCTCTGTCTCTGTGTCTCTCCTGTTTATTCAAGTTACGCCGCCTTTTTCTCTGTCAACAAGGGTAATGATTTCGAATGTACCCGGTGTTGAAACAGGTCGTTTCGGCACAAGGGTGTTTATGTTTTTGGACTCACCGGAGCAGACTTTGGAGTCATCCTTTAAAGTCAAGTATGACAACAGACTGTATGTGGCTTATGCTAGTACAGGTAGTCAACGGTGTTTTGAGTGTGGGGATGTTGGCCATAAGCGACATGCTTGCCCGAAAAGGGAGAGGGCAGAGGGAGGGGTGCAGGTGGTCCTCTTAACGCCTGGGCCCACTGATGCAGGGAGAGGTGGGCCGACAGCGGTAGAGCAGCCACAAGCACCTGTTGCTGAGGAACAAGTTATCCGTGTTGATGTTATGCAGCAGAAAAATATTGTTGTAGAAGGTAAGGATGGATCTGAAGAGCCTTTTCCTGAGACTTGAGAGGAGGTGCCCAGTACGAGTGCTGGGGTACAGGGGGGGGAGGTTCATGTGGAGCTAATCTCTCAGGTAGTGGAGGAGATGCCCACCATGAGTAATGGGGTACAGGGGGGGGGGTTCATGTGGAGCTAATCTCTCAGGTAGTGGAGGAGATGCCCACTATGAGTAATGGGGTACAGGAGGGGGTTCATGTGGAGCTAGTCTCCCAGGTAGTGGAGGAGATGCCCGGTACGAGTGATGGGCTGCTAGTGGGGAGTGTTGAGAGGGATGTGGTAGAAGGGAGTCAGGGGTCTGTGGCCTCAGTTGAGGAGGATCAGGAGAAGGATAAGGATATCTCTATTGATAAGATAGCAGCTGGTGACGACTCAATTTACAATCAAGAGGAGGTAAATGGGTTCCTGGATCAGACTTTTGGGAAATCTGTCAAATTGGCAGATTTATTTGATGTTTATAAGTTTGTGAGGTCAGCTGTGATGTTACAGAAGACGGTGGGGTTAGACCAGTTGAGTGACAAGAAGCATTTTCGCTTGAGGAAATTTGTTACTGCTGTCACAGCAGCAAAAGTTAATGGTAAATGTGGTCACGTTAAGCGAAAATTAGGGTGTCTTTTTTCTCCTTGGTTTCTCTGTGGTTTCTTCTGCTTTTCCTTTCTCTTTTCTACATGGAGGTACTAAGGGTCGGTTCTCTCAGTATTAATGGGGGAGGGGACAGGAATAAGAGGGCTTGGGTGTTAGAAGGAATAAAACAGAAAAGGCTTAATGTAGTTTTCCTACAGGAGACACATAGTGATGAGGAAAATGAGGTTGACTGGGGTATGTGGTGGGAGGGGCAGCATATACCGTAATTGCTGGACTATTAAGCGCACCTGAATATAAACCGCACCCACTGAATTATAAAAAAATAAGTATTTTGTACAGAAATAAGCAGCACATGTCTATAAGCCGCAGGTGCCTACAGGTACATTGAAACAAATGAACTTTACACAGCCTTTAAACGAAACACGGCTTGTAACAAAAATAAATAGGCTTTAACCAAACACGGCTTGTAACTAAAAGACATAGGCTTTAAACGAAACACGGCTTGTAACAAAAAGAAATAGGCTTTAAACGAAACACGGCTTGTTACAAAAAGAAATAGGCTTTAACCAAACACGGCTTGTAACAAAAATAAAGGATTTCTCCCCACTTGTCATCCAAGCCTCCCACTGAACACGGAGCGCCACCTTAAATGCACGATTTACACTGATGTCGAGTGGCTGCAAATACTTTGGGCCATCTGCTTTCCTTCCCTCTGAAAGGTTTGTTGTCTTTTTGCACTGAGTCAGTTCCTCACGCTGCTGTTTCCAACGTCTTATCATCGACTCATTAAGGCCAGCAGCTCTATTTCCTTTTCCAACAGCCAGATCGATCGCCTTCAACTTGAAAGCTGCATCATATGCATTTCTCCGTGTCTTTGCCATGATGAGGGTGACAAAATTACTACTGTAATCAGAATGATGGGAAGTTTGAGCGCTCTCGATTTACGTCACATCATGTGACGGTGCTCAGTTTTTTGGCGGCATGAATCTTGTGAAAGCGGGAAAAATCCATAAATTAGCCGCGTCATTGTATAAACCGCGAGGTTCAAAGTGTGGGAATAAAGTAGCGGCTTATACTGTAGTCCGGAAATTACGGTACTCAATCATGGAACTAATTTCAGTGCTGGGGTGGCAATTTTGTTTTCCTCAGGCTTAGGGGTGACTGTGGTATTTACAACGGAGATTTTCAAGGGACAGGTTTTACTGGTGAAGGTGGATGTTATGGGTTTTTAATTAGTAAAAAAAACAAATTATGCTCCTAATGAGGGTACAGAGCTTATTGCTGTATTTGATCAAATAAAGGAAACCTTAAGACAGTGTGATCAAGAGGGGTGTATGGTTTTAGGGGGGGACTGGGACAGTGTGATCAAGAGGGGTGTATGGTTTTAGGGGGGGACTGGGACAGTGTGATCAAGAGGGGTGTATGGTTTTAGGGGGGGACTGGGACAGTGTGATCAAGAGGGGTGTATGGTTTTAGGGGGGGACTGGGACAGTGTGATCAAGAGGGGTGTATGGTTTTAGAGGGGGACTGGGACAGTGTGATCAAGAGGGGTGTATGGTTTTAGAGGGGGACTGGAATTGTACAGTGGATTTTACTGTTGATCACACCGCTGAAGAACCTCACCTGCGGTCAGACACTTGCTTGTCTGGTCTATTAACTGAGTTTGAGCTTTCTGATGTGTGGAGAGTAAGGAATGCAAACGTTAGGCAGTGCACATGGTTAAAAATGTATGAAGGTCGTGTCAGTGCAGCAAGGTTAGACAGGTTGTATGTATCTGATCACTACGGTAGTAGGGTTGGAAGGTTAGACAGGTTGTATGTATCTGATCACTACGGTAGTAGGGTTGGAAGGTTAGACAGGTTGTATGTATCTGATCACTACGGTAGTAGGGTTGGAAGGTTAGACAGGTTGTATGTATCTGATCACTACGGTAGTAGGGTTGGAAGGTTAGACAGGTTGTATGTATCTGATCACTACGGTAGTAGGGTTGGAAGGTTAGACAGGTTGTATGTATCTGATCACTACGGTAGTAGGGTTGGAAGGTTAGACAGGTTGTATGTATCTGATCACTACTCTAGTAGGGTTGGAAGGTTAGACAGGTTGTATGTATCTGATCACTACTCTAGTAGGGTTGGAAGGTTAGACAGGTTGTATGTATCTGATCACTACTCTAGTAGGGTTGGAAGGTTAGACAGGTTGTATGTATCTGATCACTACTCTAGTAGGGTTGGAAGGTTAGACAGGTTGTATGTATCTGATCACTACTCTAGTAGGGTTGGAAGGTTAGACAGCTTGTATGTATCTGATCACTACTCTAGTAGGGTTGGAAGGTTAGACAGCTTGTATGTATCTGATCACTACTCTAGTAGGGTTGGAAGGTTAGACAGGTTGTATGTATCTGATCACTACTCTAGTAGGGTTGGAAGGTTAGACAGGTTATATGTATCTGATCACTACTGTAGTAGTGTGATATTACTCCTGTGGGTTTCTCTGATCACCATATTGCTACTGTTGATATTCACTTGTCCTGTCCACAAAGGTCATCACCTTACTGGTATTTTAATGTTAAGTTGTTACATGATGTCATGTTTTGTGACAGGTTTTTGTTGTTTTGGGGAAAATGGAGGGTTACAAAAGGGAATTTTGAGTCCTTGAGACAATGGTGGGAGGTTGGGAAGGAACAAATACGAGCATTTTGTCAACAGTATATTGCTCTGTCTCAAATTCAAGTTAAAGAGACTATCAGGGCCCTTGAACAGGACATCAAATCTATTGAATTGAAGTTGCTCACTCAGAATGACCCTGAATTAGTTATGAATTTACAGGATAAGAGACATGAACTGAGGTTGTTCATGTAGGACACGCAAACAGACGGTCTGCCTTCGTCTCCCTGATGGGAAGGTGACCACAGATGACAGTGAAATGCGCCAACATGCTGTGGATTTTTACTGTGGATTGTGGATTGTGATTCTCTGTGTACTGAACAGTTGTTACATGGTCTTCCTCAATTGGGCCCTGAGCAGAGAGTTGCTTTGGACTCTGACATTACTCTGCAGGAGCTGTCCACAGCAGTTATGCAGCTCTCAACAGGCCGAGCCCCTGGCATCGATGGTTTACCATCTGAGTTTTATAAGCACTTTTGGGGGTCTATTGGGGAGGATTTTTGTGGAGTGGTTTGTGAATCTTTTCATGAGGGTTCTCTTCCTGTATCCTGTCAACGTGCATTGCTTTCATTGTTGCCAAAAAAGGGGGATTTGGCTCTTGTAAAAAATAGACGACCTGTTGTATTACTGTGCGCAGAATATAAAATTGTATCTGGGGCTGTTGGTCCACAAGGACCAGTCTGTACCTGACCACTCCATAGTTGATAACTTGTTTCCAATAAGAGATGTTTTAGACATTTGTAAACTGCCTGATGTAAATGTGGGTTTACTTTCTTTGGATCAGGAAAATGCTTTTGACCGTGTGGACCACCAGTACTTGTTCAAAACAATGAAAGCCTTTGGGTTTGGGGATGTTTTTTTGTCTTGGATGAGTTTACTTTATGCTGGGGCCTCATGTATGGTGAAGGTGGTGGGTGGTTTGAGTTGCCCCATCCCTGTCAAAAGGGGCATCAGGCAGGGATGCCCAATTTCAGGGCAGAAATATTGACTGGCAATTGAACCAATGCTTTGTTTTTTAAGATTTTTTTTTTGAGGCTGACTGGTTTCTCTGTGCTGGGAGTAATGAAGGGTCCCATGATCGAACTGTCTGCGTATGCAGATGACCTGACAGTTTTTATTACAGGGGGTGTTAAGGTTGTTAACACCCCCTGTAAAGATGTTAAGGTTCTCTCAAATGCTTTAAAGGTGTATAAGGGGGCCTCCTCAGCTAGAGTCAATTGGGAAAAGAGTGAATCACTGTGGGCAGGTCAGCTTCAGACGGGCTCCTTCCACGGTTACCAGGGGGGCTTCAGTGGGGCAGAGATGGGGTGAAGACTTTGTTTTTTTTTCTAGGCTCTGCTGTATTTCACAAAAAGAACTGGGAGGGTGTAGTGGAGAAGGTGTGTGCCAGACTGTCAATGTGGAAATGGGTGCTACCCCAGCTGGTGCTGGTAGCTAATAATCTTGCTGCCTCTACCCTGTGGCACAGACTAATGATTTTGTAGCCACCGATACAAGAGCTTCAGAGGACCCTTGTCAATTTCTTCTGGTCTGGACAACACTGGATTAAAGCTGCAGCCCTGTACCTGCCACTGCATGAGGGTGGGAAAGGCCTGGTGGACATTTCTTCCAGGATCATAGCTTTACGGCTTCAAGCATCCCAGAGACTGTTGTACAGTGACGGTTCTAGCGGGGTCGACACAGCCTACACATTGATGAGGAGACTGGGCTGTTTGGGCTTAGACAAGCACCGTTTCCTCTTAAAGCTGGAGGGGGGTGATTTGTCTGGCCTGACTCCATTTTATGAGTCTGTTATGCAGGCTTGGAGAGTTCCCGTAAGGCCGGCATGCCACCAGGGATGTGGCTTTTTGAAGATCCTCTTTTTTAAAACACTGCCATCCAGTCCCTGTCACGACTTCCACCGAAGTCGGTTCCTCTCGTTGTTCGGGCGGCGTTCGGCGGTCGGCGTCACCGGTCATCTAGCCATCGTCAATCCGCTTTTCATTTTCCATTTGTTTCGTCTTGTTTTCCTACACACCTGGTTTTCATTTCCCTCATTAATTGTTGTGCATTTAACCCTCAGTAAACCCTCCCCCCATGTCTTTGTGTGGAATTGCTTGTTGTAAGTGCTTGTGCACATGTTTACTGGTGCGCGTCGGGTTTGGTACCCGTCCCGTGCTCTGGGTTCAGCCAGCCTATGTTCATGCCTGTTAGGTGTGGGGTGTACTAAGCTGGGTCATCTGATGCAGAGCAGGAGCAGGTCGTTGGAGGAGCTGAGAGAAAGAGCGGGGATCTGATCATTTCGCCTACTGAGGAAGGTCGTTGCTGAGGTCTGTGATTCCTTGCCAGTACTTTATCTGCAGTATGTGACTGACACTTCCAATTCTGATTGGTGGAAGGAGGGTCTGGATTATGTGTTTCCTGCACTGATTGTTAGTGCTGCGGTGGGGTCATTCGAGGAGGACGTGGGGATGCTGCTGTCCTTCCATACCCCGGAGCTGGGGGAGTTCAAGGAGGTGGGAAAGAAGGCCCTGTAAAAAATGTGTGTAAAAGTGTCCCATGCCTCTTCCCTGGAAGGGGTAAAATCGACAAGGTGGGTGGGTGTGTTTGGTCCAGGTGCATCCCCAAAAGGCTGTTGGCGATCTTTATACAAACTGCCTATTGAAAAGACAACAGCTTACCTTCAATGGAGGATAATACATGGAGCCATAGCTACCCATATGCATCTGGTACACCTGGATCCGACAGTTGGGGAAGGGTGTCCATTCTGTGCTGAGTCTGAAACTCTGGCACATCTGTTTTTACAGTGTCCCAGGTTGGTCGGGATGATTGGCCTGATCACTTCTTGGTTCTCAGCTTGGAGGAGCTGGGAGAGGTTCTCTCTTCCCAACTGTTTATATTTGGGCTAAAGTAAAGGTTTAGTCGAAGGGGTGTAATTACAGTGCCTTGCGAAAGTATTCGGCCCCGTTGAACTTTGCGACCTTTTGCCACATTTCAGGCTTCAAACATAAAGATATAAAACTGTATTTTTTTTGTGAAGAATCAACAACAAGTGGGACACAATCATGAAGTGGAACGACATTTATTGGATATTTCAAACTTTTTTAACAAATCAAAAACTGAAAAATTGGGCGTGCAAAATTATTCAGCCCCTTTACTTTCAGTGCAGCAAACTCTCTCCAGAAGTTCAGTGAGGATCTCTGAATGATCATGTGTTAACATTGCCAAAGCAAGTGAGGTAGATAATATATAAAGTGAAATAAACAATAAAAATTAACAGTAAACATTACACATACAGAATATATAATATATAATATAATATATATATACAGTGTTTTAACAATCTACAAATGGTAAAGGACACAAGATAAAATAAATAAGCATAAATATGGGTTGTATATAAAAAGGTGTGTGTTCTTCACTGGTTGCCCTTTTCTTGTGGCAACAGGTCACAAATCTTGCTACTGTGATGGCACACTGTGGAATTTCACCCAGTAGATATGGGAGTTTTTCTAAATTGGATTTGTTTTTGAATTCTTTGTGGATCTGTGTAATCTGAGGAAAATATGTTTCTCTAATATGGTCATACATTGGGCTGGAGGTTAGGAAGTGCAGCTCAGTTTCCACCTCATTTTGTGGGCAGTGTGCACATAGCCTGTCTTCTCTTGAGAGCCATGTCTGCCTACGGCGGCCTTTCTCAATAGCAAGGCTATGCTCACTGAGTCTGTACATAGTCAAAGCTTTCCTTAATTTTGGGTCAGTCACAGTAGTCAGGTATTCTGCCGCTATGTGCTCTCTGTGTAGGGCCAAATAGCATTCTAGTTTGCTCTGTTTTTTTTGTTAATTCTTTCCAATGTGTTAAGTAGTTATCTTTTTGTTTTCTCATGATTTGGTTGGGTCTAATTGTGCTGCTGTCCTGGGGCTCTGTTCACAAACAAAAACACACCCTACAGAGCCCCAGGACAGCAGCACAATTAGACCCAACCAGGACCAGCTTGCTTAGGGGACTCTTCTCCAGGTTCATCTCTCTGTAGGTGATGGCTTTGTTGTGGAAGGTTTGGGAATCGCTTCCTTTGAGGTGGTTATAGAATTTAACGGCTCTTTTCTGGATTTTGATAATTAGTGGGTATCGGCCTAATTCTGCTCTGCATGCATTATTTGGTGTTCTACGTTGTACACAGAGTCTCAATTTGGTGTTTGTCCCATTTTGTGAAGTCTTGGTTGGTGAGCGGACCCCAGACCTCACAACCATAAAGGGCAATGGGCTCTATGACTGATTCATGTATTTTTTGCCAGATCCTAATTGGTATGTTGAAATTTATGTTCCTTTTGATGGCATAGAATGCCCTTCTTGCCTTGTCTCTCAGATCGTTCACAGCTTTGTGGAAGTTACCTGTGGCGCTGATGTTTAGGCCAAGGTATGTATAGTTTTTTGTGTGCTCTAGGGCAACAGTGTCTAGATGGAATTTGTATTTGTGGTCCTGGTGACTGGACCTTTTTTGGAACACCATTATTTTGGTCTTACTGAGATTTACTGTCAGGGCCCAGGTCTGACAGAATCTGTGCATAAGATCTAGGTGCTGCTGTAGGCCCTCCTTGGTTGGTGACAGAAGCACCAGATCATCAGCAAACAGCAGACATTTGACTTCGGATTCTAGTAGGGTGAGGCCGGGTGCTGCAGACTTTTCTAGTGCCCGCGCCAATTCGTTGATATATATGTTGAAGAGGGTAAGCTGCATCCCTGTCTCACCCCACGACCCTGTGTGAAGAAATGTGTGTGTTTTTTGCCAATTTTTACCGCACACTTGTTGTTTGTGTACATGGATTTTATAATGTCATATGTTTTACCCCCAATACCACTTTCCATCAGTTTGTATAGCAGACCCTCATGCCAAATTGAGTCGAAGGCTTTTTTGAAATCAACAAAGCATGAGAAGACTTTGCCTTTGTTTTGGTTTGTTTGGTTGTCAATTCAAATCAAATCAAATCAAATCAAATCAAATTTTATTTGTCACATACACATGGTTAGCAGATGTTAATGTGAGTGTAGCGAAATGCTTGTGCTTCTAGTTCCGACAATGCAGTAATAACGAACAAGTAATCTAACTAACAATTCCAAAAAACTACTGTCTTATACACAGTGTAAGGGGATAAAGAATATGTACATAAGGATATATGAATGAGTGATGGTACAGAGCAGCATAGGCAAGATACAGTAGTTGATATCGAGTACGTATATACATATGAGATGAGTATGTAAACCAAGTGGCATAGTTAAAGTGGCTAGTGATACATGTATTACATAAGGATGCAGTCGATGATATAGAGTACAGTATCTACGTATGCATATGAGATGAATAATGTAGGGTAAGTAACATTATATAAGGTAGCATTGTTTAAAGTGGCTAGTGATATATTTACATCATTTCCCATCAATTCCCATTATTAAAGTGGCTGGAGTAGAGTCAGTGTCATTGACAGTGTGTTGGCAGTAGCCACTCAATGTTAGTGGTGGCTGTTTAACAGTCTGATGGCCTTGAGATAGAAGCTGTTTTTCAGTCTCTCGGTCCCAGCTTTGATGCACCTGTACTGACCTCGCCTTCTGGATGACAGCGGGGTGAACAGGCAGTGGCTCGGGTGGTTGATGTCCTTGATGATCTTTATGGCCTTCCTGTAGCATCGGGTGGTGTAGGTGTCCTGGAGGGCAGGTAGTTTGCCCCCGGTGATGTGTTGTGCAGACCTCACTACCCTCTGGAGAGCCTTACGTTTGAGGGCGGTGCAGTTGCCATACCAGGCGGTGATACAGCCCGCCAGGATGCTCTCGATTGTGCATCTGTAGAAGTTTGTGAGTGCTTTTGGTGACAAGCCGAATTTCTTCAGCCTCCTGAGGTTGAAGAGGCGCTGCTGCTCCTTCCTCACGATGCTGTCTGTGTGAGTGGACCAATTCAGTTTGTCTGTGATGTATATGCCGAGGAACTTAAAACTTGCTACCCTCTCCACTACTGTTCCATCGATGTGGATGGGGGGGTGTTCCCTCTGCTGTTTCCTGAAGTCCACAATCATCTCCTTAGTTTTGTCGACGTTGAGTGTGAGGTTATTTTCCTGACACCACACTCCGAGGGCCCTCACCTCCTCCCTGTAGGCCGTCTCATCGTTGTTGGTAATCAAGCCTACCACTGTTGTGTCGTCCGCAAACTTGATGATTGAGTTGGAGGCGTCCGTGGCCACGCAGTCGTGGGTGAACAGGGAGTACAGGAGAGGGCTCAGAACTCACCCTTGTGGGGCCCCAGTGTTGAGGATCAGCGGGGAGGAGATGTTGTTGCCTACCCTCACCACCTGGGGGCGGCCCGTCAGGAAGTCCAGTACCCAGTTGCACAGGGCGGGGTCGAGACCCAGGGTCTCGAGCTTGATGACGAGCTTGGAGGGTACTATGGTGTTGAATGCCGAGCTGTAGTCGATGAACAGCATTCTCACATAGGTATTCCTCTTGTCCAGATGGGTTAGGGCAGTGTGCAGTGTGGTTGAGATTGCATCGTCTGTGGACCTATTTGGGCGGTAAGCAAATTGGAGTGGGTCTAGGGTGTCAGGTAGGGTGGAGGTGATATGGTCCTTGACTAGTCTCTCAAAGCACTTCATGATGACGGATGTGAGTGCTACGGGGCGGTAGTCGTTTAGCTCAGTTACCTTAGCTTTCTTGGGAACAGGAACAATAGTGGCCCTCTTGAAGCATGTGGGAACAGCAGACTGGTATAGGGATTGATTGAATATGTCCGTAAACACACCGGCCAGCTGGTCTGCGCATGCTCTGAGGGCGCGGCTGGGGATGCCGTCTGGGCCTGCAAAATCAAATCAAATCAAATTTATTTATATAGCCCTTCGTACATCAGCTGATATCTCAAAGTGCTGTACAGACCCTTGCGAGGGTTAACACGTTTAAATGTCTTACTCACTTTGGCTGCAGTGAAGGAGAGACCGCATGTTTTCGTTGCAGGCCGTGTCAGTGGCACTGTATTGTCCTCAAAGCGGGCAAAACAGTTATTTAGTCTGCCTGGGAGCAAGACATCCTGGTCCGTGACTGGGCTGGGTTTCTTCCTGTAGTCCGTGATTGACTGTAGACCCTGCCACATGCCTCTTGTGTCTGAGCCGTTGAATTGAGATTCTACTTTGTCTCTGTACTGGCGCTTAGCTTGTTTGATAGCCTTGCGGAGGGAATAGTTGTACTGTTTGTATTCAGTCATGTTACCAGACACCTTGCCCTGATTAAAAGCAGTGGTTCGCGCCTTCAGTTTCACACGAATGCTGCCATCAATCCACGGTTTCTGGTTAGGGAATGTTTTGTGTGCAGGGTGAATACATGGTCTGTTGTACGGTAATTTGGTAAAAAGCCAATTTGACATTTGCTCAGTACATTGTTTTCATTGAGGAAATGTACGAGTCTGCTGTTAATGATAATGCAGAGGATTTTCCCAAGGTTACTGTTGACGCATATTCCACGGTAGTTATTGGGGTCAAATTTGTCTCCACTTTTGTGGATTGGGGTGATCAGTCCTTGGTTCCAAATATTGGGGAAGATGCCAGAGCTAAGGATGATGTTAAAGAGTTTTAGTATAGCCAATTGGAATTTGTTTTCTGTATATTTGATCATTTCATTGAGGATACCATCAACACCACAGGCCTTTTTGGGTTGGAGGGTTTTTATTTTGTCCTGTAACTCGTTCTAGGTAATTGGAGAATCCAGTGTTCTGGTAGTCTTTAATAGTTGATTCTAAGATCTGTATTTGATCATGTATATGTTTTTGCTCTTTATTCTTTGTTATAGAGCCAAAAAGATTGGAGAAGTGGTTTACCCATACATCTCCATTTTGGATAGATAATTCTTCGTGTTGTTGTTTGTTTAGTGTTTTCCAATTTTCCCAGAAGTGGTTAGAGTCTATGGATTCTTCAATTATATTGAGCTGATTTCTGACATGCTGTTCCTTCTTTTTCCGTAGTGTATTTCTGTATTGTTTTAGCGATTCACCATAGTGAAGGCGTAGATTCAGGTTTTCCGGGTTCTATGTTTTTGGTTGGACAGGTTTCTCAATTTCTTTCTTAGATTTTTGCATTCTTCATCAAACCATTTGTCATTATTGTTAATTTTCTTCGGTTTTCTATTTGAGATTTTTAGATTTGATTGGGAAGCTGAGAGGTCAAATATACTGTTAAGTCTCTCTATCTGTGTCTCTCTCTGTGCGTCTATCTCTATCCCTCTCTCTCTCTCTCTCTCTCTCTCTCTCTCTCTCTCTCTCTCTCTCTCTCTCTCAGTTTCTCTGTCTCCCCCACTCCCTCCTTCTCTCCACTTCTCCCTCTCGTCTTTCTGTATGGGGGTAGTGCTTCCCAGACCCCGTCATGTATAAATACACCACCTCCAATGCAAGGTACAGTGAGAGATGGTGTGTGTGTGTGTGTGTACTTACTAACGGATGGGTGCACATAATGCCCTGCCTAGTGGTTTAAGCAGAAACACTACATCATGAAGCCTATTCACCATTGTAATTACTGATGATATAGGAGCCATTATCATTGATCACTGTGTGCTATTGGAAAGACACCAATGCACTTGATGTCAGACTGGCTCTGACTGGCTCTGACTGGCTCTGACTGGCTCTGACTCTGACTGGCTCTGACTGGCTCTGACTCTGACTGGCTCTGACTCTGACTGGCTCTGGCTCTGACTCTGACTGGCTCTGACTCTGACTGGCTCTGACTCTGACTGGCTCTGACTGGCTCTGACTGGCTCTGACTAGCTCTGACTCTGACTGGCTCTGACTAGCTCTGACTCTGACTGGCTCTGACTAGCTCTGACTCTGACTGGCTCTGACTGGCTCTGACTGGCTCTGACTGACTCTGACTGGCTCTGACTGGCTCTGACTGGCTCTGACTCTGACTGGCTCTGACTCTGACTGGCTCTGACTGGCTCTGACTGGCTCTGACTGGCTCTGACTCTGACTGGCTCTGACTCTGACTGGCTCTGACTGTCTCTGACTGGCTCTGACTGGCTCTGACTGGCTCTGACTGGCTCTGACTGGCTCTGACTCTGACTGGCTCTGACTCTGACTGGCTCTGACTGGCTCTGACTGGCTCTGACTCTGACTGGCTCTGACTTTGACTGGCTCTGACTAGCTCTGACTCTGACTGGCTCTGACTAGCTCTGACTCTGACTGGCTCTGACTAGCTCTGACTGGCTCCGACTAGCTCTGACTGGCTCTGACTGGCTCTGACTGGCTCTGGCTCTGACTGGCTCTGACTGGCTCTGACTGGTTCTGACTCTGACTGGCTCTGACTCTGACTGGCTCTGGCTCTGACTGGCTCTGACTCTGACTGGCTCTGGCTCTGACTGGCTCTGACTGGCTCTGACTGGCTCTGACTGGCTCTGACTGGCTCTGACTGACTCTGACTGGCTCTGACTGGCTCTGACTGGCTCTGACTCTGACTGGCTCTGACTCTGACTGGCTCTGACTGGCTCTGACTGGCTCTGACTGGCTCTGACTGGCTCTGACTCTGACTGGCTCTGACTGTCTCTGACTGTCTCTGACTGACTCTGACTGGCTCTGACTGGCTCTGACTCTGACTGGCTCTGACTCTGACTGGCTCTGACTCTGACTGGCTCTGACTGGCTCTGACTGGCTCTGACTCTGACTGGCTCTGACTTTGACTGGCTCTGACTGGCTCTGACTCTGACTGGCTCTGACTTTGACTGGCTCTGACTAGCTCTGACTCTGACTGGCTCTGACTAGCTCTGACTCTGACTGGCTCTGACTAGCTCTGACTGGCTCTGACTGGCTCTGACTCAGACTGGCTCTGACTGGCTCTGACTGGCTCTGACTGGCTCTGACTGGTTCTGACTCTGACTGGCTCTGACTCTGACTGGCTCTGGCTCTGACTGGCTCTGACTCTGACTGGCTCTGACTGGCTCTGACTGGCTCTGACTGGCTCTGACCATATCAAATCAAATTTATTTATATAGCCCTTCGTACATCAGCTGATATCTCAAAGTGCTGTACAGAAACCCAGCCTAAAACCCCAAACAGCAAGCAATGCAGGTGTAGAAGCACGGTGGCTAGGAAAAACTCCCTAGAAAGGCCAAAACCTAGGAAGAAACCTAGAGAGGAACCAGGCTATGTGGGGTGGCCAGTCCTCTTCTGTCTGTGCCGGGTGGAGATTATAACAGAACATGGCCAAGATGTTCAAATGTTCATAAATGACCAGCATGGTCGAATAATAATAAGGCAGAACAGTTGAAACTGGAGCAGCAGCACGGCCAGGTGGACTGGGGACAGCAAGGAGTCATCATGTCAGGTAGTCCTGGAGCATGGTCCTAGTGCTCAGGTCCTCCGAGAGAGAGAAAGAAAGAGAGAAAGAGAGAATTAGAGAAAGCACACTTAAATTCACACGGGACACCGAATAGGACAGGAGAAGTACTCCAGATATAACAAACGGACCCTAGCCCCCCGACACAAACTACTGCAGCATAAATACTGGAGGCTGAGACAGGAGGGGTCAGGCGACACTGTGGCCGAGGACACCCCCGGACAGGGCCAAACAGGAAGGATATAACCCCACCCACTTTGCCAAAGCACAGCCCCCACACCACTAGAGGGACATCTTCAACCACCAACTTACCATCCTGAGACAAGGCTGAGTATAGCCCACAAAGATCTCTGCCATGGCACAACCCAAGGGGGGGCGCCAACCCAGACAGGATGACCACATCAGTGAATCAACCCACTCAGGTGACGCACCCCTTCCAGGGACGGCATGAGAGAGCCCCAGTAAGCCAGTGACTCAGCCCCTGTAATAGCTGACTGGCTCTGACTCTGACTGGCTCTGACTCTGACTGGCTCTGACTGGCTCTGGCTCTGGCTCTTCTATCTGGCTGCTGTATGCTTGGGGCCAGGAGGTTTTTGCTTGTTTAGTTTTCTGGGCCTTAGTTATAGCCTTAGTTATAGTCTGTACCTAGGGACATCAGTTTGTCATCGCTGTATGATCTAATGGAGTTGAACTCTACTATAGTAGTTCTAGTTTATTGACCTGATGATCTAATGGAGTTAAACTCTACTATAGTAGTTCTAGTTTATTGACCTGATGATCTAATGGAGTTCAACTCTACTATAGTAGTTCTAGTTTATTGACCTGATGATCTAATGGAGTTCAACTCTACTATAGTAGTTCTGGTCTTTTTACCAAGAGTCCAGAGTCTTTCTTTAGGTACGGTATGTATGCTGTAGGCTGATGACAATAATATAAATCACTCCCATTCTTTAGACAGTTGGAGTTGTCTTTTTTCAAGTAAATTTGCATGCTAGACACAACCTGGAATATGTGGGTTGTTTTATCATTGAAAACACATTCCATTTATTCTACCTTGCTTCGGCTAACACACTAATCTGGTTGATTTGTATGCTGAAGGTGGTGGCAGTTTCCACTGAGAAGACAGAGGGGGGTGGGTGCTAAGACCTTAGCATATCATTAATTGTACTGAGCTATATTCAGTATACTGTGTTTTATCTTCCCCCCACTTAGATATCTTCCAAAACACTTTCTGATATAATCTATCAGATTATGGTCCTTCAAAGGCCAGGCAATACACTCAAATGACCTCCGAACTCAAGGTAAAAAGAAACCTGTATCATTCAGAAATGGAGGGTGTTTCTCTTTACAAAGACAAACTGGAGGAGTTGTTTGATGGGTCTGGCTCTATCTTTTCTCTCCCTATTTCTCTTCCTCTCCCCTCTCTCTCTGTCTCTCCACTCTCTCTCTTTCGCTCTCTGTCTGTGTATATTTGCATAAACAGATGGATATATCAAAGCTGTATGGTTGTACATGTTGCCTCTGCGCTGGCTAAGTTCATTCAAAGATGAAAGGAGGCTGTTTTGTCAGAAAAGGCTTTGGTTGACGGAGTCAGCTGTAATTCTCCATTAAATTGCTAATGGAGTTACCAAGGTTACAGTTGCATGAGTCCCTGAGAGAGAGAGAGAGAGAGAGAGAGAAAGAGAGAGAGAGACGTGGGGCGGGGGTAGAGAGAAAGAGAGAGAGAGAGAGAGGTGGGGCGGGCGGGGAGAGAGAGAGAGAGAGAGAGAGAGAGGTGGGGTGGGCGGGCGGAGAGAGAGAGAGAGGTGGGGTAGAGAGAGAGAGAGAGAGAGGTGGGGCAGGGGTAGAGAGAGAGAGAGAGAGAGAGGTGGGGCGGGCGGGCGGGCAGGCAGGCAGGTGGGGAGAGAGAGAGAGAGAGGTGGGGCGGGCGGGCAGGTCGGGGAGAGAGAGAGAGGTGGGGTAGAAAGAGAGAGAGGTAGGGCAGGGGTAGAGAGAGGGTGGGTGGGGTGGGGCAGGGTCGAGAGAGCGAGAGACAGGTGGCAGTCGGGGGTAGAGAGAAAGAGAGAGAGAAGAGGGGTGGGGTGGGGGTAGAGCGAAAGAGAGAGATATGGAGAGAGAGAGAGTGAGACATGGAGAGAGAGAGAGATAGATGGAGAGAGCAATAACCAACCTTTCATAAGGACAAACAACAGCAAGAAAAAAGTTAACTGAACTCTTCTTTGTAAGTAAACTCCTTATTATTAGGCTGATGTATGTACTGTAATCCCAAAAGTGCTGACATAGGAGAGAGAGGTGGGGCGGGCGGGGAGAGAGAGGTGGGGCGGGCGGGGAGAGAGAGGTGGGGCGGGGAGAGAGAGGTGGGGCGGGCGTGGAGAGAGCGGTGGGGCGGGCGTGGAGAGAGCGGTGGGGCGGGTGGGGAGAGAGCGGTGGGGCGGGCGTGGAGAGAGCGGTGGGGCGGGTGGGGCCATTGAGAGTTTCAGTGTGCAGCCTGACCTGGGCTTTCAGTCCTATCAGTTCCAGTCAGCCAGACCGTACATCACCTCCTGAGGTAGGAACATCCTGCTATACCAGACTGGGTTAGTCAGGAACACTGATGTTATACCAGACTGGGTTAGTCAGGAACACTGATGTTATACCAGACTGAGTTAGTCAGGAACACTGATGTTATATCAGACTGAGTTAGTCAGGAACACTGCTGTTATACCAGACTGGGTTAGTCAGCAACACTGATGTTATACCAGACTGGGTTAGTCAGGAACACTGATGTTATACCAGACTGGGTTAGTCAGGAACACTGATGTTATACCAGACTGGGTTAGTCAGGAACACTGATGTTATACCAGACTGGGTTAGTCAGGAACACTGATGTTATACCAGACTGGGTTAGTCAGGAACACTGCTGTTATACCAGACTGGGTTAGTCAGGAACACTGATGTTATACCAGACTGGGTTAGTCAGGAACACTGATGTTATATCAGACTGGGTTAGTCAGGAACACTGCAGCTATTTGAAAACACTGAGGCTGTGTCTAAAGTGGCTCTTTATGGACCCTGGTTAGAAGTAGTGCACTATATAGGGATTAGGATGCCATTTGGGATGAAGCCTGACAGTTGCTCCCAGACTGGGTTCGTCTGAGCTCTTACTGCTCATACAAGCACACACACACACACACACACGCACACGCACACGCACACGCACACGCGCACGCGCACGCACACGCACACGCACAAGCACGGACACGGAGTACTTACTGCAGACAGATCGGCTCACTAGCTCACCACATAGACCATGATACAGGTTTGTATTGTCTTGCTGCAAAGCTCTTAGTATACATCATTGTGTTTTAGTAAGTTAGTGTAGTTTAGTTGGTTTGAAAAGCCCTTTCTGAATGAACAGATGTATCATTATTATTCATGATAAAACTCGTAGCACATACTGTACATGTATGTATCTTTGGGAGTTAATTAAAGCAGTGATTGAAGAGGGCGTTTACAGGACAAGCACAATCTCCTGTGTCATTAAGGACTAGATCTCAGGCAGTGGGTGTAGTAGACAGAGGGTTTGCCATAACTAAAAGACTATCCTGTCTTTACCCCACCTAGTGTCAACATAGTGTTATTCAGAAGCTGAAAACTACTGATATACAGGTATAAGAGCATCATTTGACCAGTATTGTAGCAGCAGAATAATCAAGCAGGATTTGAACAGTTATTCCATAAAGGTTATTAGCTGGATAGAATTAGATTACATGAAAAGTGTAATACTGTTTATATAACCATGTGTTAGTGCGGGTTTTCAGTGAATCTATGTAAATCACGAAGCTCATCTAAATTTTCTGCAGTGCAGGAAAGGTCTCAGCAGCAAATGAGTGATCAAATGAAGATCCTACACCTGTACAACTGAACAAAATGAACACCTGCTGTAGGCTACTGTATATATACTGTACTAGAGGAGTAATATAACACAGGTCTGTATATGTACTGTACTAGAGGAGTAATATAACACAGGACTGTATATGTACTGTACTAGAGGAGTAATATAACACAGGACTGTATTTATACTGTACTAGAGGAGTAATATAACACAGGACTGTATATGTACTGTACTAGAGGAGTAATATAACACAGGACTGTATTTATACTGTACTACAGGAGTAATATAACACAGGACTGTATTTATACTGTACTAGAGGAGTAATATAACACAGGACTGTATATATACTGTACTAGAGGAGTAATATAACACAGGACTGTATATATACTGTACTAGAGGAGTAATATAACACAGGACTGTATTTATACTGTACTAGAGGAGTAATATAACACAGTACTGTATATATACTGTACTAGAGGAGTAATATAACACAGGACTGTATTTATACTGTACTAGAGGAGTAATATAACACAGGACTGTATATATACTGTACTAGAGGAGTAATATAACACAGGACTGTATTTATACTGTACTAGAGGAGTAATATAACACAGGACTGTATATATACTGTACTAGAGGAGTAATATAACACAGGACTGTATATATATACTGTACTAGAGGAGTAATATAACACAGGACTGTATTTATACTGTACTAGAGGAGTAATATAACACAGGACTGTATTTATACTGTACTAGAGGAGTAATATAACACAGGTCTGTATATATACTGTACTAGAGGAGTAATATAACACAGGACTGTATTTATACTGTACTACAGGAGTAATATAACACAGGACTGTATATATACTGTACTAGAGGAGTAATATAACACAGGACTGTATATATACTGTACTAGAGGAGTAATATAACACAGGACTGTATATATATACTGTACTAGAGGAGTAATATAACACAGGACTGTATTTATACTGTACTAGAGGAGTAATATAACACAGGACTGTATTTATACTGTACTAGAGGAGTAATATAACACAGGACTGTATTTATACTGTACTACAGGAGTAATATAACACAGGACTGTATATATACTGTACTAGAGGAGTAATATAACACAGGTCTGGGATGTCAATGTTTTTATGTTATTAAAAAACTGAACATGACAAATACATTGGATGACATTATGGAAGCAATAGAGCCAAAGTGAGAATAGCTTCATGTTTTAAAGATAGTGACTGAAAAAAAGCCAAACAAGCAAATAACCAAAAGGGACGTACAAACAACAGGCTGTGAAGTTTGTGAAGAACAGCAGAGGTGAAAATGTGGCCTCTGTCTTTCATTAGCCGTCTTTCAATCCCTTCTTTATAGCTTCATTCAGGGTTGTGTTCCTTGTCTATTTTCTGCAGTAGATGGATTTATAGACATCTGGTCAGGACCTGCTTTTTCACAAAGTGACTTTTTTAATACTTTGTCTTAGTTGAATCATGTTTTATAGTGTTTGTATGATGAGAAAACTAAAGGAGTAACGACATAAAAACTAAAACATGTTGCATTGACCAGGCTTTTATTTTTTCACAAAGTCATTATTTGTTGAATGTTTGTTTTATACAGTATAATATCTACTGTAATGAATTTATATTTACACTGAACAAAAATATAAACGCAACATGCAACAATTTCAAAGATTTTACTGAGTTCCGGTTCATATAAGAAATCAGTCAATTCAAATAAATAAATTAGGGCCGAATCTATCAATTTCACATGACTGGGAATACAGATATGCATATGTTGGTCACAGATACCTTAAAAAAAGGTAGGGGCATGCATCAGAAAACCAGTCAGTATCTGGTGTGACCACCATTTGCCTCATGAAGCGTGGCACATCTCCTTTGCATAGAGTTGATCAGTTGATTGTAGCCTGCGGAATGTTGACCAACTCATCTTTAATGGCTGTGTGAAGTTGCTGGTTATTGGCAGGAACTGGAACACGCTGTCTTACATGTCGATCTAAAGCATCCTAAACATGCTCAGTGGGTGACATGTCTGGTGAGTATGCTGGCCATGGAAAAGGCCATGGAAAATAATGCAAAGCTCCATGCGCCATGGAGCTTTGCATTATCATGCTGAAAAATGAGGTGATGGCGTTGGATGAATGGCACGACAATGGGCCTCAGGATCTCATCATGGTATCTCTGTGCATTCAAATTGCCATCGATAAAATGGAATTGTGTTCATTGTCCGTAGCTTATGCTTGTCCATACCATAACCCCAGTGCCACCATGGGGCACTCTGTTCACAACGTTGACATCAGCAAACCTCTCGCCCACACAACGCCATACAAGCTGTCTGCCATCTGCCCAGCACAGTCGAAACCGGGATTACTCTGGGAAGAGCGCACTTCTCCAGCATGCCAGTGGCCATCGAAGGTGAGCATTTTCTCACTGAAGCCGGTTACGGCGCCAAACTGAAGTCAGATCAAGACCCTAGTAAGGGCAACAAGCACGGAGATGAGCTTCCCTCAGGTGGTTTCTGACTGTCAGTTGTGCAAACCCACAGATTCATCAGCTGTCCGGGTGGCTGGTCTCAGATGCAGGTGAAGAATCCAGATGAGGAGGTCCTGGGCTGACATTACACATGGTCTGTGGTTGTGAGGCCGGTTGGACGTACTGCCAAAAGCTCTAAAAAGACATTGGAGGCAGCTTATGGTAGAGAAATTAACACTACCTTCTCTGACAACAGGTATGGTGAACATTCCTGCAGTCAGCAGTTCAATTGCATGCTACCTCAAAACTTGAGACATCTGTGGCATTGTGTTGTGTGACAAAACTGCACATTTTAGAGTGTAATTTTATTGTCCCGGGCACAAGGTGCACCTGTGTAATGCTCAAGCTGTTTAATCAGCTTCTTGATATGCCACACCTGTCAGGTGGATGGATTATCTTGGCAAAGGATGGGCTCATGGGCTTATGGGCTCACTAACAGGGATGTGTACAAATTTGTGTTTGTGGAACATTTGTGTGGAACCAATGTGTGTGGAACATTTGTGTGGAACCAATGTGTGTGGAACATTTCTGGGATCTTTATTTCAGCTCATGAAACATGGGACACTTTAAATGTTGCGTTCATATTTTGCTTCAGTGTAGTTGTATCCTGACCTTCACTACAGCATACAGACGTGTTGAATAATCTGTAATACTTTATAATAATCTCTAATAAATCATTTATAAACTATTAGTCTGTTCGCCATTTATTAGATGCTGAACCGACTATTAACAAATACTTCTCTAAACAATGAATTATAGGATGTTATTAAAAGTGTTATTGTGTTGTTTTTATTACTGTCGATAAGGATGTTTGTTGTTTGTTTGTTGATCAGTTGTGAATGGGCCTGGTGGAGAAGTAGTGTTTACCACTAATGGGAATTTCAGGAGACCTGGTTTGTATTTTCTGCTTGGATACTAAAAGTGATAGAAGCTCTAATTCTTCATAACACCAGATATCGACTAAGTGCCTCTGTTATTTCCAAAAACTTTGAACACAGCCACAATTCATTACTGCACTTTGCACTCTCTACTCTATACTGTATATCCCCCTGTGTAAAACTGTCAAGGCAGTATCACTCATTGGGGTGTGGGATTTATTTTCTTAAAAATACATGTCATGATTTAGGAGCTGTAACTCTAAATGATTTTTTCTGGCCAATAGAATTAGGGTATACTACAGTGTCCATGTAATAACTCAAATCAAATCAATATCAAATCAAATGTTATTGGTCACATACACATGGTTAGCAGATGTTAATGTGAGTGTAGCGAAATGCTTGTGCTTCTAGTTTAGACAGTGCAGTAATGTCTAACAAGTAATCTAGCAAATTCACAATGACCACTTTATACACACAAATGTAAAGGGATGAATAAGAATATGTACGTATAAATAGATGGATGAGCGATGGCCGTGTAGCATAGGCAAGATGCAGTAGATGGTATAGAATACAGTACAGTTGAAGTTGGAAGTTTACATACACCTGAGCCAAATACATTTAAACTCAGTTTTTCACAATTCCTGACATTTAATCCAAGTATAAATTCCCTCTCTTAGGTCAGTTAGGATCACCGCTTTATTTTAAGAATGTGAAATGTCAGAATAATAGTACAGAGAATGATTTATTTCAGCTTTTATTTCTTTCATCACATTCACAGTGGGTCAGAAGTTTACAAACACTCAATTAGTATTTTGTAGCATTGCCTTAAACAATTTAAACTTGGGTCAAACGTTTGGGTAGCCTTCCACAAGCTTCCCACAATAAGGTGGGTGAATTTTGGCCCTTTCTTCCTGACAGAGCTGCTGTAACTGAGTCAGGTTAGTAGGCCTCCTTGCTTGCACACGCTTTTTCAGTTCTGCCCACACATTTTCAATAGGATTGAGGTCAGTGCTTTGTGAGGGCCACTCCAATACCTTGGCTTTGTTGTCCTTAAGCCATTTTGCCACAACTTTGGGAGTATGCAGGGGTCATTGTTCATTTGGAAGACCCATTTGCGACCAAGCTTTAAGTTCCTGACTGATGTCTTGAGATGTTGCTTCAATATATCCACATCATTTTCCTGCTTCATGATGACATCTATTTTGTGAAGTGCACCAGTCCCTCCTGCAGCAAAGCACCCCCACAACATGATGCTGTCACCCCTGTGCTTGGGATGGTGTTCTTCGGCTTGCAAGCCTCCCCCTTTTTCCTCCAAACATAACGATGGTCATTATGGCCTACAGTTCTATTTTTATTTCATCAGACCAGAGGACATTTCTCCAAAAAGTACGATCTTTGTCCCCATGTGCAGTTGCAAACCATAGTCTGGCTTTTGTATGGCGGTTTTGGAGGAGTGGCTTCTTCCTTGCTGAGCAGCCTTTCAGGTTATGTCGATATAGGACTCGTTTAACTGTGGATATAGATACTTTTGTAACTGTTTCCTCCAGCATCTTCACAAGGTCCTTTGCTGTTGTTCTGGGATTGATTTGCACTTTTCGCACCAAAGTACGTTCATTTCTAGGAGACAGACCGCGTCTCCTTCCTGAGTGGTATGACGGCTGCGTGTTTATACTTGCGTACAATTGTTTGTACAGATGAACGTGGTACCTTCAGGTGTTTGGAAATTGATCCCAAGGATGAACCAGACTTGTGGCGGTCCACAATGGCTTGACTTATTTATTTTTATTTTCCCATGATGTCAAGCAAAGGGGCACTGAGTTTGAAGGTAAGCCTTGAAATACATCCACAGGTACACCTCCAATTGACTCAAATGATGTCAATTAGCCTATCAGAAGCTTTTAAAGCCATGACATCATTTTTGGGAGTTTTCCAAACTGTTTAAAGGCATAGTCAACTTAGTGTATGGAAACTTCTGACCCACTGAAATGGTGATACAGTGAATACAAGTGAAATAATCTGTATGTAAACAATTGTTGGAAAAATGAATTGTGTCATGCACAAAGTAGATGTCCTAATCGACTGCCAAAACGATAGTTTTTTAACAAGAAATTTGTGGAGTGGTCGAAAAACGAGTTTTAATGACTCCAACCTAAGTGTATGTAAACTTCCGACTTCAACTGTATATACATACGAGATGAGAATGTAGGATATGTAAACATTATTTAAGTGGCATTATTTAAAGTGACTATTGATACCTTTATTAAATCCAATTTATTAAACTGGCCAGAGATTTGAGAAGCTGCTGCCAACATACTGATTCATCTCTAGCCACTTTAATAATGCAAAACTGTATGTAATAAATATATCACTAGCCACTTAACCCAATGCCACTTATAATGTTTACATACCCTACATTACTCATCTCATATGTATATACTGTAGTCTATACCAATCTACTGCATCTTCATGACTCAAACATCTTGAGGATTGGCATTCATATACGTTGGCATTCATATATTTTCATGTACATATTCTTATTCATTCCTTTACACTTGTGTGTATAGGTAGTTGTTGTGAAATTGTTAGGTTAGATTACTTGTTAGATATTACTGCACGGTCGGAAATAGAAGCACAAGCATTTCGCTATACTCGCATTAACATTGGCTAACCATGTGTACGTGACAAATAAAATTTTATTTGATTTGAAGTGGTACCGGAGGTCCAAAAGGCTTCTTAACAGCTTCTACCTCCAAGCCATAAGACTCCTGAACAGCTAATCAAATGGCTACTCTGGTGGTTAATTTCTGTCTTATCAAATGAGACAAACTTAACACACAAGTCAGAGTTATACTTAAACTACATCTTTAATAATAAGAGCTTTGCAATAGCAATGACTTTCAACGATGCACCATTTCTAATGAACCGTTGAGAGTGATAAAACAAAAGTACAAAGATCTTTTTAACCAAGATACACTCTTCTCAACCTACATGAAGAACAACAGATACATAGAATGGTCACAAGGTTAAGATCTGTATGAAAGATATCTATAATACATAGCAGACAGCAACTGCTGTGTCAACAGTTTTCATAGTATAGACCAGTGTCTGGTCCTCCTACTCCAAACTGGAACCATCTCACCCTGGTACGGTATAGCACAAAAACATGACCTCATGTTCTCTGGAATGCTCTTTAGGTTGTATTACCCAGAGACATCGTAAATCTCCTCTGTCAGTGTTATCTCATAGAGGCCCATCCTCAGTAGAACACAAACACAATAGTTAACAGAATACTCTATTCTGTCGAATAAAACAACCATTATAATGCAATACAAGCATTATAACATAATCTTGCAATTTCCATGACACTACCCAGACTATTTGTATTGACCCCCCACCTCCATTTTTACGCTGCTGCTACTCTGTTTATTATCTATGCATAGTCACTTTACCTTTACCTACACATACATATCACCTCAACTAACCGGCACATTAACTCTGTACCGGTACCCCCTGTTTATGGCCTCGCTACTGTTGTTTTACTGCTGCTCTTTAATTATTTGTTATTTTCCTATTTATTTATTTTTGTTCTTATTTTTTATTTTTTACTTCTGTTTCCTTTTGTAACTACTTTCTTAACTAACCATGCAGTTTTAAAAACAAA
Source organism: Oncorhynchus kisutch (assembly GCF_002021735.2). NCBI lineage: Eukaryota > Metazoa > Chordata > Actinopteri > Salmoniformes > Salmonidae > Oncorhynchus > Oncorhynchus kisutch. Next base: position 29,419 of record NW_022264422.1, read on the forward strand.
TAAGTGTTAAGTGTTTGTAAGCATCACTGTAAGTCTACACCTGTTTGGATTCGGCAC
>NW_022264423.1:0-2500 GCF_002021735.2 Oncorhynchus kisutch
CTCCCTCCCTCCCTCCTCTCTCTCTCTAGGTGTTAGCTACAGACATGTCTAAACACATGACTCTACTAGCTGATCTGAAGACTCATGGTGGAGACTAAGAAGGTGACTCAGTTCAGGAGTTGCTGCGTTGGACCACTATACAGAACGCATACAGGTTTATACTATACATGACTATACAGTTACTACTAACTGATACATGAAATATAGGTGGTACTACACTATAAATGACTACACAGGTACTACTACTATACATTACATATAACAGGTACTACTACTACTATACATGATATACAGGTACTACTACTATATACATGACTCTACAGGTACTACTACTATACAGGTACTACTACTATACATGACTCTACAGGTACTACACTATACATGAGCTATACAGGTACTACTATACTATACAGGTACTACTACTATAACATGACTTACAGGTACTACTACTTAATGACGCTATTACAGGTACTACATACTATACAGGTACTACTACTATACATGACTATACAGGTACTACTACTACTTACAGGTACTACTACTACATGTACTACTACTATACAGGTACTACTACTACTATACATGACTATACAGGTACTATACTATACATGACTATACAGGTACTACTACTATACAGGTACTACTACTATACAGGTACTACTACTTATACAGGTACTACTACTATACATGACTCTACAGGTACTACTACTATACATGACTAAAACAGGTACTACTATTAACAGGTACTACTACTATACATGTACTACTACTATACAGGTACTACTACTACTATACATGACTATACAGGTACTACTACTATACATGACTATACAGGTACTACTACTATACAGGTACTACTACTATACAGGTACTACTACTACTATACATGAATAAAGGTACTACTACTATACATGACTATACAGGTACTGCTACTATACATGACTCTACAGGTACTACTACTATACAGGTACTACTACTATACATGACTATACAGGTACTACTACTATACATGACTATACAGGTACTACTACTATACAGGTACTACTACTATACATGACTATACAGGTACTACTATATACAGGTACTACTACTATACATGACTATACAGGTACTACTACTATACATGACTATACAGGTACTACTACTATACAGGTACTACTACTATACATGACTATACAGGTACTACTACTATACATGACTATACAGGTACTACTATACATGACTATACAGGTACTACTACTATACATGACTATACAGGTACTACTACTATACAGGTACTACTACTATACATGACTATACAGGTACTACTACTATACAGGTACTACTACTACTATACAGGTACTACTACTATACATGACTATACAGGTACTACTACTATAGAGGTACTACTACTATACATGACTATACAGGTACTACTACTATACAGGTACTACTACTATACATGACTATACAGGTACTACTACTACTATACAGGTACTACTACTATACAGGTACTACTACTATACATGACTATACAGGTACTACTACTATACAGGTACTACTACTACTATACAGGTACTACTACTATACATGACTATACAGGTACTACTACTATAGAGGTACTACTACTATACATGACTATAAGGTACTATACTATACAGGTACTACTACTATACATGACTATACAGGTACTACTACTACTATACAGGTACTACTACTATACATGACTATACAGGTACTACTACTACTATACAGGTACTACTACCTGTACATGACTATACAGGTACTACTACTATACAGGTACTACTACTACTATACAGGTACTACTACATACTATGACTATACAGGTACTACTACTATACATGACTATACAGGTACTACTACTATACATGACTCTACAGGTACTACTACTACTATACATGACTATTACAGGTACTACAACAGCGTGGCTGCCTGTGTTGAAGGGGGGGGTCCTGAGTAACATGTTTAACACTGGGGGGGGGGGGTGTCTCCTCCTCTCTGTAGGTCCTGAGGAACATGTTTAACACTGGGGGGGGGGGTGTCTCCTCCTCTCTGTAGGTCCTGAAGAACATGTTTAACACCGGGGGGTGTCTCATCCTCTCTGTAGATCCTGGGGAACATGTTTAACACTGGGGGGTGTCTCCTCTCTGTAGGTCCTGAGGAACATGGTCCACTGTGCAGACCTCAGCAACCCCACCAAGCCGCTGGGGTGTGTATCGCCAGTGGACTGAACGCATCATGGAGGAGTTCTCCAGACAGGGAGACAAGGAGAGAGACAAGGGCTTGGAGATCAGCCCCATGTGTGACAAACACACTGCCTCGGTGGAGAAGAGCCAGGTCTCTCTCTCTCACGCACACGCACGCACACACACACACATACACATACACATACACACACACACACGCAGAATACACACACACACACGCACGCACGCAGAATACACACTTTCAAACACACACATTTTCTCTTTTCTCGCAATCTTCTTCTTCCTCTACAAAA
>NW_022264423.1:7500-29449 GCF_002021735.2 Oncorhynchus kisutch
GGAGGAGAACCATGTTGAAGTGGAAGAGGAGAACCATGTTGAAGAGGAGGAGGAGGAGAACCATGTTGAAGAGGAGGAGAACCATGTTGAAGTGGAAGAGGAGAACCATGTTGAGGAGGAGGAGGAGAACCATCTTGAGGAGGAGAACCATGTTGAAGAGGTGGAGGATAACCATGTTGAGGAGGAGGAGGAGGAGAACCATGTTGAGGAGGAGGAGGAGAACCATGTTGAAGAGGTGGAGGGGAACTGTGTTGAAGAGGAGGAGGACCATGTTGAAGAGGAGGAGGAGGACCATGTTGAAGAGGAGATAGAGGACCATGTTGAAGAGGAGGAAGACCATGTTGAAGAGGAGGAGGAAGAAGACCATGTTGAAGGGGAGGAGGAGGACCATGTTGAAGAAGTGGAGGAGGACGACCATGTTGAAGAGGAGGAGGAGGAGGAGGAGGACAATGTTGAAGAGGAGGAGGAGGACCATGTTGAAGAGGTGGAGGAGAACCATGTTGAAGAGGTGGAGGAGGACCATGTTGAAGAGGAGGCAGAAGAAGATAGAGGAGAGGAGGATGTCAAAGATAACGGGGATGTGGAGAACCAAAATGGAGAACAAGACTGTGTTGGGGAAGAGCAGAAGGAAGGAGAAGAAGAGGAGGAGGAGGAAGAAGGAGGGGAACAGGAGGAGGAAGAAAGAGAGGAACAGGAGGAAGAAGGAGAGGAAAAGAAGGAGAAAGAAGAGGAGGAGGATGAGGAGAAAGAAGGAGAGGAGGGGGAGAAAGAAGAGGAGGAGGAGGAGAAAGAAGGAGAGGAGGGGGAGAAAGAAGAGGAGGAGGAGGAGAAAGAAGGAGAGGAGGGGGAGAAAGAAGAGGAGGAGGAGGAGAAAGAAGGAGAGGAGGGGAGAAAGAAGAGGAGGAGGAGGAGAAAGAAGATGAGGAGGGGGAGAAAAAAGAGGAGGAGGAGGAGGAGGAGGAGGAGGAGGGGAAGAAAGAAGGAGTAGAATGAAAGAGGAAAAGGAGGAAGGAGATGAGAAGTAGGAAAAGTTAGTTGGAAATGAGGAGATCAAAAAAAGAAGAATAGATAAAAGAGAGAAGAGAAGCTAAATCAGACCCAGTGAATGAGAGATGGAGGAAGAGGAGGAGAGATGGAGGAAGAGGAGGAGAGATGGAGGAAGAGGAGGAGAGATGAGGGAAAGAGGAAGAGAGATGGAAGAAGAGATATGGAGGAAGAGCGATGGAGGAAGTGTTGCAGGTGTGAGGTAGCTAGCTAGTAAACATTTTCCCACCGTGGAACAAAGTGATGTCACCTGCCCTGACACCCGAGGCAGTGTCTGCCTCACCCCAACCAAGGCCCTGACACCCGAGGCAGTGTCTGCCTCACCCCAACCAAGGCCCTGACACCCGAGGCAGTGTCTGCCTCACCCCAACCAAGGCCCTGACACCCGAGGCAGTGTCTGCCTCGCCCCAACCAAGTCCCTGACACCCGAGGCAGTGTCTGCCTCGCCCCAACCAAGTCCCTGACACCCGAGGCAGTGTCTGCCTCGCCCCAACCAAGGCCCTGACACCCGAGGCAGTGTCTGCCTCGCCCCAACCAAGGCCATGAACTGTGTCCCAAATGGCAACCTATTCCCTTTATACTGCACAAAGGGCTCTGGTCAAAAGTAGTGCACTACATAGGGAATAGGTTGGCATTTGGAATGCAGTCGTTCAGTCTTCATGACCTGTAGCCTTTGTACATGGAGACCACTGCCACCAGGGGGAACCTTCTTTTAACAGCTATTTTGTAGCACTACGGACTATTAAGACTGTAACACACACTGTAACACCCACCGGCCAGCACATGCAAAACAATAAACAATGCTCTTTCGGACTCCATTGGACTATTAAACATGGAGACGGGTGAAGTTGCCCCTAGACACTGATCTTGGGTCAGTTTAACATTGTCCCCCACCACCCACCCCCACTAATAGTTAAGGTTAGGATTGGGGGAGGGGGAAGCTGATCCTAGATCTGTACCTATAGGGCATTCTGGAGCAAGAACACACTGGAACACTTTATTTGGATCCACAGTCTGAGCATCAAGAAAGAAAATAACCCAATATAGAGGTTAAAGGTCACGTTGATTCCTGCCACCATAGAGATGTTAAGAGATCGCCAACATTGTATTCTGTCCCATTATGGCGTCTTTGACAGACGACCATAATGCACAGACTGTGGCCATCTCCATTTTGAAGTAGTTCATTTTTTCCTTCTTCTACTCCTTCTATGAGTTGGTAAACAAACTGAAAGGGTGCGTACTGCCACCTGGAGGGTGTTATTTAAACAGGCACAAAGCCAAGGTTGGCGATTCACAGCCACCTGGAGGGTGTCATTTAAACAGGCACAAAGCCAAGGTTGGCGATTCACAGCCACCTGGAGGGTGTCATTTAAACAGGCACAAAGCCAAGGTTGGCGATTCACAGCCACCTGGAGGGTGATATTTAAACAGGCACAAAGCCAAGGTTGGCGATTCACAGCCACCTGGAGGGTGATATTTAAACAGGCACAAAGCCAAGGTTGGCGATTCACAGTTACCTGGAGGGTGTCATTTAAACAGGCACAAAGCCAAGGTTGGCGATTCACAGCCACCTGGAGGGTGATATTTAAACAGGCACAAAGCCAAGGTTGGCGATTCACAGCCACCTGGAGGGTGATATTTAAACAGGCACAAAGCCAAGGTTGGCGATTCACTGCCCCCCCCCCCCCCCCCCCCACACCTTGTGACCTCGATGGAATTATGTGATCCTTCCTTAACCCACAGGATGTCCTGCCCAGTTGACTACTTCAAAATGGTGAAAGTCCTCAATGTTACTGTCCATGCTACAACAGGCTTTTGGGCACACTAAGATAGATAGAGGACTTATAGGCTGTCTCCCAAATGGGCCCTGGTCGAAAGTAGTGCACTACATAGGGAATAGGGTGCCATTTGGCCATAGGGCTCTGGTCGAAAGTAGTGCACTACATAGGGAATAGGGTGCCATTGGCCATAGGGCCCTGGTCGAAAGTAGTGCACTACATAGGGAAAAGGGTGCCATTTGGGACTCAGCCATGGACTTACAGGTGTTGGTGTATGTAAACTTCATATCTAAAAGACAATCGTAACCCAAGACTCGTCTGGAGCTGCGTTCAACTGGACTTTTTTTCTTCCATTTTTGTCGGAATTGAAAAAAATAAATGCAAAGAGAGAGGAACCTTCTGTACCCTGAGGTCATAGTTCATCCTTTACCCTGAGGTCATGGTTCATCCTTTACCCTGAGGTCATGGTTTATCCTTTACCCTGAGGTCATGGTTCATCCTTTACCCTGAGGTCATAGTTCATCCTTTACCCTGAGGTCATGATCCATCCTTTACCCTGAGGTCATAGTTCATCCTTTACCCTGAGGTCATAGTTCATCCTTTACCCTGAGGTCATGGTTTATCCTTTACCCTGAGGTCATAGTTGATCCTTTACCCTGAGGTCATGATCCATCCTTTACCCTGAGGTCATAGTTCATCCTTTACCCTGAGGTCATAGTTCATCCTTTACCCTGAGGTCATGATCCATCCTTTACCCTGAGGTCATAGTTCATCCTTTACCCTGAGGTCATAGTTCATCCTTTACCCTGAGGTCATAGTTCATCCTTTACCCTGAGGTCATAGTCCATCCTTTACCCTGAGGTCATAGTTCATCCTTTACCCTGAGGTCATAGCTCATCCTTTATCCTGAGGTCATAGCTCATCCTTTACCCTGAGGTCATAGCTCATCCTTTACCCTGAGGTCATAGCTCATCCTTTACCCTTTACTCTGGTCTAATGTAGTGCACTACAGAGGGAATAGGGAACCATTCTGGTCTAATGTAGTGCACTACAGAGGGAATAGGGAGCCATTCTGGTCAACAGTAGTGCACTACAGAGGGAATAGGGTCCCATTCTGGTCTAATGTAGTGCACTACAGAGGGAATAGGGAGCCATTCTGGTCTAATGTAGTGCACTACAGAGGGAATAGGGAGCCATTCTGGTCAACAGTAGTGCACTACAGAGGGAATAGGGTCCCATTCTGGTCTAATGTAGTGCACTACAGAGGGAATAGGGTCCCATTCTGGTCTAATGTAGTGCACTACAGAGGGAATAGGGAGCCATTCTGGTCTAATGTAGTGCACTACAGAGGGAATAGGGAGCCATTCTGGTCAACAGTAGTGCACTACAGAGGGAATAGGGTGCCATTCTGGTCAACAGTAGTGCACTACAGAGGGAATAGGGAGCCATTCTGGTCTAATGTAGTGCACTACAGAGGGAATAGGGTCCCATTCTGGTCAACAGTAGTGCACTACAGAGGGAATAGGGTGACATTCTGGTCAACAGTAGTGCACTACAGAGGGAATAGGGAACCATTCTGGTCTAATGTAGTGCACTACAGAGGGAATAGGGAGCCATTCTGGTCTAATGTAGTGCACTACAGAGGGAATAGGGAGCCATTCTGGTCTAATGTAGTGCACTACAGAGGGAATATGGAGCCATTCTGGTCTAATGTAGTGCACTACAGAGGGAATAGGGTCCCATTCTGGTCTAATGTAGTGCACTACAGAGGGAATAGGGAGCCATTCTGGTCAACAGTAGTGCACTACAGAGGGAATAGGGAGCCATTCTGGTCAACAGTAGTGCACTACAGAGGGAATAGGGAACCATTCTGGTCTAATGTAGTGCACTACAGAGGGAATAGGGTGCCATTCTGGTCTAATGTAGTGCACTACAGAGGGAATAGGGAGCCATTCTGGTCTAATGTAGTGCACTACAGAGGGAATAGGGAGCCATTCTGGTCTAATGTAGTGCACTACAGAGGGAATAGGGAGCCATTCTGGTCTAATGTAGTGCACTACAGAGGGAATAGGGAACCATTCTGGTCAACAGTAGTGCACTACAGAGGGAATAGGGAGCCATTCTGGTCTAATGTAGTGCACTACAGAGGGAATAGGGTCCCATTCTGGTCTAATGTAGTGCACTACAGAGGGAATAGGGTCCCATTCTGGTCTAATGTAGTGCACTACAGAGGGAATAGGGAACCATTCTGGTCAACAGTAGTGCACTACAGAGGGAATAGGGTCCCATTCTGGTCAACAGTAGTGCACTACAGAGGGAATAGGGTCCCATTCTGGTCTAATGTAGTGCACTACAGAGGGAATAGGGAGCCATTCTGGTCTAATGTAGTGCACTACAGAGGGAATAGGGTGCCATTCTGGTCAACAGTAGTGCACTACAGAGGGAATAGGGAACCATTCTGGTCTAATGTAGTGCACTACAGAGGGAATAGGGAGCCATTCTGGTCTAATGTAGTGCACTACAGAGGGAATAGGGAGCCATTCTGGTCTAATGTAGTGCACTACAGAGGGAATAGGGATCCATTCTGGTCAACAGTAGTGCACTACAGAGGGAATAGGGAGCCATTCTGGTCTAATGTAGTGCACTACAGAGGGAATAGGGTGCCATTCTGGTCAACAGTAGTGCACTACAGAGGGAATAGGGAACCATTCTGGTCTAATGTAGTGCACTACAGAGGGAATAGGGAGCCATTCTGGTCTAATGTAGTGCACTACAGAGGGAATAGGGAGCCATTCTGGTCTAATGTAGTGCACTACAGAGGGAATATGGAGCCATTCTGGTCTAATGTAGTGCACTACAGAGGGAATAGGGTCCCATTCTGGTCTAATGTAGTGCACTACAGAGGGAATAGGGAGCCATTCTGGTCAACAGTAGTGCACTACAGAGGGAATAGGGAGCCATTCTGGTCAACAGTAGTGCACTACAGAGGGAATAGGGAACCATTCTGGTCTAATGTAGTGCACTACAGAGGGAATAGGGTGCCATTCTGGTCTAATGTAGTGCACTACAGAGGGAATATGGAGCCATTCTGGTCTAATGTAGTGCACTACAGAGGGAATAGGGAGCCATTCTGGTCTAATGTAGTGCACTACAGAGGGAATAGGGAGCCATTCTGGTCTAATGTAGTGCACTACAGAGGGAATAGGGAACCATTCTGGTCAACAGTAGTGCACTACAGAGGGAATAGGGAGCCATTCTGGTCTAATGTAGTGCACTACAGAGGGAATAGGGTCCCATTCTGGTCTAATGTAGTGCACTACAGAGGGAATAGGGTCCCATTCTGGTCTAATGTAGTGCACTACAGAGGGAATAGGGAACCATTCTGGTCAACAGTAGTGCACTACAGAGGGAATAGGGTCCCATTCTGGTCAACAGTAGTGCACTACAGAGGGAATAGGGTCCCATTCTGGTCTAATGTAGTGCACTACAGAGGGAATAGGGAGCCATTCTGGTCTAATGTAGTGCACTACAGAGGGAATAGGGTGCCATTCTGGTCTAATGTAGTGCACTACAGAGGGAATAGGGATCCATTCTGGTCAACAGTAGTGCACTACAGAGGGAATAGGGAGCCATTCTGGTCTAATGTAGTGCACTACAGGGGGAATAGGGTCCCATTCTGGTCAACAGTAGTGCACTACAGAGGGAATAGGGAACAATTATGGTCAACAGTAGTGCACTACAGAGGGAATAGGGAGCCATTCTGGTCTAATGTAGTGCACTACAGAGGGAATAGGGTCCCATTCTGGTCAACAGTAGTGCACTACAGAGGGAATAGGGAGCCATTCTAGTCAACAGTAGTGCACTACAGAGGGAATAGGGTGCCATTCTGGTCAACAGTAGTGCACTACAGAGGGAATAGGGAGCCACTCTGGTCAACAGTAGTGCACTACAGAGGGAATAGGGTCCCATTCTGGTCTAATGTAGTGCACTACAGAGGGAATAGGGAGCCATTCTGGCCTAATGTAGTGCACTACAGAGGGAATAGGGAGCCATTCTGGTCTAATGTAGTGCACTACAGAGGGAATAGGGAGCCATTCTGGTCTGATGTAGTGCACTACAGAGGGAATAGGGAGCCATTCTGGTCTAATGTAGTGCACTACAGAGGGAATAGGGAGCCATTCTGGTCAACGGTAGTGCACTACAGAGCGTAGGGTGTAATTTGGGACGCCGCCGGGGTCTTCCACCACCTCTGTTGTTTTGTATATCTGTATTTGGCACTTTATCAGACGGACACACCCTGCTGCATATCTGCATTAAATATTTAACAATAAATATGTCTGCTAAATGTGGATAAAATAACTGACTGTGATCTTCCTGGGGGGGGGGGGGGGGGGGGGGGGGTGTACCAATATTAAGTGTACACTCATACACTTGTTCACTACTTCCCACCAATCTCAATGCATTGTACTGGTGGAGGCGTGTCATTTCTTTTCAGTGAAGGGGAAATGAACAAAGAGCAACACGTCGGGGAGGAAGGAGAGTCCATTGGCAAATACAGTCAGGGATGAATTGATTGGATGAAAAAGCTCCGTGGGCAGAGCTTTGTGACAGGCCAGTGTGCGAGGTTTACTACAGGGAGAGTCAAATAAGAACATGCAGGATGGAGGGCATTTACACAAGGGTTGTGACCCATAAGTTTGACAGTTTGAAGGGTTGTGACCCATAAGTTTGACAGTTTGAAGGGTTGTGACCCATAAGTTTGACAGTTTGAAGGGTTGTGACCCATAAGTTTGACAGTTTGAAGGGTTGTGACCCATAAGTTTGACAGTTTGAAGGGTTGTGACCCATAAGTTTGACAGTTTGAAGGGTTGTGACCCATAAGGTTGACAGTTTGAAGGGTTGTGACCCATAAGGTTGACAGTTTGAAGGGTTGTGACCCACATGGTTGCCAGTTTGAATCCCAGTTGTTTTACAACATTAACTAAACAACTTTTTAATCTACTGAATTTCTAAATGAGTGATTGATTGGTGCTTTCCCCCCTGCTAGTGCAGTAATCTTGTGGACTAGGAACTGGGATAGGGACCAGGTTACAGGTTCTAATCTTGTGGACTAGGCACTGGGATAGGGACCAGAAGGTTGCAGGTTCTAATCTTGTGGACTAGGCACTGGGATAGGGACCAGAAGGTTGCAGGTTCTAACCTTGTGGACTAGGCACTGGGATAGGGACCAGAAGGTTACAGGTTCTAATCTTGTGGACTAGGAACTGTTATAGGGACCAGGTTACAGGTTCTAATCTTGTGGACTATGAACTGGGATAGGGACCAGAAGGTTACAGGTTCTAATCTTGTGGACTAGGAACTGGGATAGGGACCAGGTTACAGGTTCTAATCTTGTGGACTATGAACTGGGATAGGGACCAGAAGGTTACAGGTTCTAATCTTGTGGACTAGGAACTGGGATAGGGACCAGAAGGTTGCCGGTTCTAATCTTGTGGACTAGGAACTGGGATAGGGACCAGAGGGTTACAGGTTCTAATCTTGTGGACTAGGAACTGGGATAGGGACCAGAAGGTTACAGGTTCTAATCTTGTGGACTAGGAACTGGGATAGGGACCAGAAGGTTGCAGGTTCTAATCTTGTGGACTAGGCACTGGGATAGAGACCAGAAGGTTGCAGGTTCTAATCTTGTGGACTAGGAACTGGGATAGGGACCAGGTTACAGGTTCTAATCTTGTGGACTAGGAACTGGGATAGGGACCAGAAGGTTACAGGTTCTAATCTTGTGGACTAGGAACTGGGATAGGGACCAGAAGGTTACAGGTTCTAATCTTGTAGACTAGGAACTGGGATAGGGACCAGAAGGTTGCAGGTTCTAATCTTGTGGACTAGGCACTGGGATAGAGACCAGAAGGTTGCAGGTTCTAATCTTGTGGACTAGGAACTGAGATAGGGACCAGAAGGTTACAGGTTCTAATCTTGTAGACTAGGCACTGGGATAGGGACCAGAAGGTTACAGGTTCTAATCTTGTAGACTAGGCACTGGGATAGGGACCAGAAGGTTGCAGGTTCTAATGTTGTGGACTAGGCACTGGGATAGGGACCAGATGGTTGCAGGTTCTAACCTTATGGACTAGGAACTGGGATAGGGACCAGGTTACAGGTTCTAATCTTGTGGACTAGGAACTGGGATAGGGACCAGAAGGTTACAGGTTCTAATCTTGTGGACTAGGAACTGGGATAGGGACCAGGTTACAGGTTCTCATCTTGTGGACTAGGCACTGGGATAGGGACCAGAAGGTTGCAGGTTCTAATCTTGTGGACTAGGCACTGGTATAGGGACCAGAAGGTTGCAGGTTCTAATCTTATGGACTAGGCACTGGGATAGGGACCAGAAGGTTACAGGTTCTAATCTTGTAGACTAGGCACTGGGATAGGGACCAGAAGGTTACAGGTTCTAATCGTGTGGACTAGGCACTGGGATAGGGACCAGAAGGTTACAGGTTCTAATCTTGTGGACTAGGCACTGGGATAGGGACCAGAAGGTTACAGGTTCTAATCTTGTGGACTAGGAACTGGGATAGGGACCAGAAGGTTACAGGTTCTAATCTTGTGGACTAGGAACTGGGATAGGGATCAGAAGGTTACAGGTTCTAATCTTGTGGACTAGGAACTGGGATAGGGAGCCGAAGGTTACAGGTTCTAATCTTGTGGACTAGGAACTGGTATAGGGATCAGAAGGTTACAGGTTCTAATCTTGTGGACTAGGCACTGGGATAGGGACCAGAAGGTTACAGGTTCTAATCCTGAATGACCACAGAAGACTTCCAGATAAGAACAGCATTCTATGTTTTATTGATCACAGATTTCAGAGTGTCGTATCTGAGGCATCAATCAATCAGACGATGAACAAAAACACAACAAGCAGCTCACACAGGAGCCAGGTGAACAACAGGTCAGTAGAAGAGGCACCTGGTTCACCTGGTCTAGTTCGGTAGAAAATGGTGGAGAAACATAACCCAGGTGGGTCATTTGGCACCGAGTTGACAAAGCCGGGTCAATCAGACAAACACAAGAACACACAAATGGACACACCCACACCTAACACTAGACTGGTCTCCCAGAGCCTACTTCAAATACTAAATAAATATCAGTTTTTAAGAACCTCCAAGGATGACCGCATATCAAAAGTAAATACACACGCATCACATGACCAACTACATGACATCATGGCGGTCAAGGCAGCAATCGCAGAGGGTTCCACATTATGCTGCAGAACCTTTCTCTATCAGGTACCACAATATTTCTCTGTCAGGTTCTAGAATGTCTCTCTCTCTCAGGTTCTAGAATGTCTCTCTGTCAGGTTCTAGAATTCCATGCAGGGTTCTCTCAGATCAGAGGCCCATCCAGGTGACCCAGTCAGGGAAGTCCTCCACCTCTCCCATCTCACTGAGGCTCTGCTCTCCATCACCGTGGACCAGGGTCAGCTTGTAGCGCAGACGTACCTTACGCTGGAGGGAGATAACACACAAACCATCACCATTCTAATCAAACACACCTAACCCTGGAGGGAGATAACACACAAACCATCACCATTCTAATCAAACACACCTGACGCTGGGAGGGAGATAACACACAAACCATCACCATTCCATCAAACACACTGACGCTAGAGGGAGATAACAGACGCTGGCGGGAGATAACACACAAACCATCACTATTCTAATAAAACACACCTAACGCTGGAGGGAGATAACACACAAATCACCACCATTCCATCAAAGGCACATTGTCAACAAGCCACGGCACTTGACATTAACAGTTAATAAACTCTTGAGATAGACCAAGACTGCCTTTAAAAGCCACATTGTTGACAATGAAGTTCACTTGTTGATGATGAGCCTTATGAATGAATGCCGGCCAAGTCACAGGTCTGACGGTAACAAAACAATGTGTTTCCAGTGTGTCAGGTTGAGCAGTAGACTCACCCTGTGTGGGTTGGAGAGGAGCAGTATCTGTGAGAGGGCAGCAGGGGGCAGCAGAGGGTTGTAGGAGGGGAGGTCATTCCCTGAAGACGGCTGGAGCTTCACTGTCATAGTCTGGAGGACAGACAGGGAGATCAGTCGGCTAGCCAGTGATTCAGTCAGCCAGTCATTCAGTCAACCAGACAGTCATTCAGTAAGATCAATGACTCAATCAATGAATCAATCAGTCCATCAAATCAATCAGTCCAGGGTTCCCACACCTTCTTAATTAAACATCAAATTCAAGGACTTTCCAGGCCCAATTCCCTCAAATTCAAGGACTTTCCAGGCCCAATTCCCTCAAGCAAGGACTTTCCAGGCCCAATTCCCTAAAATTCAAGGACTTTCCAGGCCCAATTCCCTCAAATTCAAGGACTTTCCAGGCCCAATTCCCTCAAATTCAAGGACTTTCCAGGCCCAATTCCCTCAAGCAAGGACTTTCCAGGCCCAATTCCCTAAAATTCAAGGACTTTCCAGGCCCAATTCCCTCAAATTCAAGGACTTTCCAGGCCCAATTCCCTCAAATTCAAGGACTTTCCAGGCCCAATTCCCTCAAGCAAGGACTTTCCAGGCCCAATTCCCTCAAATTTAAGGACCCGTGGGAACTCTGACAGTCAGTCATTCAATCAGTCAACCAGTCATTGATGGAAACAAAGGATTCATTAGACAAGGAGAGAGATTGTTTAAAGTTAGAAAATGTAGGAGTTTAAAAATGTCTTGTCCATATTTGGGCGTTTGTCTGTTACCTTGGGAACAGCAGCCTGAAACAGGATGTCTTTAACAGGAAGTGCGGAGGTGTTCACCGTGGAGACGATAACCACAGCAACGTTAGGGTGTCCCGGGGGCGGGTCTTTGGCAAAATGGAGGGAAACATGGACGCCATTCTGGTCGTACACTGTGATTGGCTCCAATCGACCTATCGGAGACATTCAGGAAATGAACACCTCAGACGTGCCAACAGAGAACAGATGACTTGAAATAGAAAAGACCAGAGGTATCCATTAACATGAATGACTACAGACAACTGTAGTGACACCACTAACTCCTAGTGTGCATCCAAAATGGCTCCTTATATAGTGCACCCATAGGCTCTGGTCAAGAGAAGTGCACTATAAAGGAATTAGGATGCAATTTGGGACACACACCTATTCTGTGTATTACTGCGTTTAAAAGATCTTAAGAAAAGGACAAAAACTAGGGCTATGTTCCAAATGTTTCCCTTTTATCAGTTAGCCCTGGTTAAAAACAGTGCACTCTATAGGGAATAGTGTGCCATTTTAGGACAAAACCTTACTTGGTTTAATGGATTCCAGTGGGACGTGGATCTCTGCTAAGGATTCTGGGAGATTGAAACTCTCTGATTTCACTGGAGATCCTGACTCTGTCATTGGCTGACTCTGTGAGTTTGATGGTGATCCTGACATCACAATTGGACGATTCTGAAGGCACGCCCTGACAGGAAGAAGAAAAGATTGAATCGTCACGGTAACTATGTCTCTCGCTCTCTTTCTCAATCCATCCATCCATCCATCCCTCACCAGTCAGCTCCATTTGACGAGCCACTGCCGCAACCCCGGGCCACCAGTGGGTGGTCTCTCCCTCCACACCCCCACGTGGTCAGGGAATGGTCTCTCCCTGTGTTCTCCTCTCCTAGTCTCATCTGAAATAAGGAGAAACAGGCATCTGTGTTGAAGAGGAACAAATCAGTGTAAATATGATCTGGTGTTGTTGTGAACCCCTTGGGCCATGGTCAAAAGTAGTGCACTATGTAGGGAATAGGGTTCCATTTTGGTCAAAAGTAGTGCACTATGTAGGGAATAGGGAACCATTCTGGTCAAAAGTAGTGTACTATGTAGGGAATAGGGTGCCATTCTGGTCAAAAGTAGTGCACTATGTAGGGAATAGGGTGCCATTCTGGTCAAAAGTAGTGTACTATGTAGGGAATAGGGTGCCATTCTGGTCAAAAGTAGTGCACTATGTAGGGAATAAGGTGCCATTCTGGTCAAAAGTAGTGCACTATATAGGGAATAGGGTGCTATTCCGGTCAAAAGTAGTGCACTATATAGGGAATAGGGTGCTATTCCGGTCAAAAGTAGTGCACTATATAGGGAATAGGGT
This sequence comes from Oncorhynchus kisutch, assembly GCF_002021735.2. Lineage (NCBI taxonomy): Eukaryota > Metazoa > Chordata > Actinopteri > Salmoniformes > Salmonidae > Oncorhynchus > Oncorhynchus kisutch. The sequence goes on from NW_022264423.1 coordinate 20,462, forward strand.
GCTATTCCGGTCAAAAGTAGTGCACTATGTAGGGAATAGGGTGCCATTCTAGTCAAAAGTAGTGCACTATGTAGGGAATAGGGTGCCATTCTGGTCAAGTAGTGCACTATATAGGGAATAGGGTGCTATTCCGGTCAAAAGTAGTGCACTATGTAGGGAATAGTGAGCCATTCTAGTCAAAAGTAGTGCACTATGTAGGGAATAGGGAGCCATTTAGGGCGCATCCAGAGGTAACTGGTACCTGGAGTAGTTCATGGTAGTACGTGCTGCTCTGGCTTTGAGACGATGCCGGTTTATCCAGCTCTGAATAAAGAACACACGTATCCCTGTTAACATTAGACACAGAACCTCATCACCAACACACGTCAACACAAACACCACTACAGTCCAGATACAGGAAGTGAATACTGTTTCACAACACATCTGGATCATGATGACATCACAGCAGAAACATCCACATCAAAAGGAGAGGGGGAGGGACGTTCTAAAGAAACAGAACCTGTACGAACCTGTCACGTCCAGATCGATTAGAGATAGGGGAGTACTGTTGAGCCGTTGACGGGAGAGAGGAGAGGAGGGAGGAGGGGTGCCAAGCCGAGGCTGGGGGGTAGAGGAGGAGGACAGGAAGGAGGAGACGTGGTGGGGAGGTGAGACGGAGGAAGACATGTCTTTAGAAGGTGGTCTATGTGTCTGTGGAGAGTCCAGGGCTGACAGGTCTATTAGATGGTAACACTTTATCTCTCTGGGGCTGCTGGGACCTGGGGATGGAGACTATATGAAAATACAACCACTGAGATTCACACTGAAACAACACGTCCTCTATGATGTCACACTAGAACAGAACACTAGAACACACAGGTAGGTACTCTGTCGTAGGGATAGAGACAACACTAGAACAGAACACAGAACACTAGAACACAGAACACTAGAACACACAGGTAGATACTCTGTCGTAGGGATAGAGACAACACTAGAACAGAACACAGAACACTAGAACACACAGGTAGGTATTCTGTCCTAGGGACAGAGACAACACTAGAACAGAACACAGAACACTAGAACACACAGGTAGGTTCTCTGTCCTAGGGATAGAGACAACACTAGAACAGAACACAGAACACTAGAACACAGAACACTAGAACACACAGGTAGGTACTCTGTCCTAGGGATAGAGTCAACACTAGAACACAGAACACTAGAACACACAGGTAGGTACTCTGTCCTAGTGATAGAGTCAACACTAGAACACAGAACACTAGAACACACAGGTAGGTACTCTGTCCTAGGGATAGAGTCAACACTAGAACACAGAACACACAGAACACTAGAACACACAGGTAGGTATTCTGTCCTAGGGACAGAGACAACACTAGAACAGAACACAGAACACTAGAACACACAGGTAGGTACTCTGTCCTAGGGATAGAGTCAACACTAGAACACAGAACACTAGAACACAGAACACTAGAACACACAGGTAGGTACTCTGTCCTAGGGATAGAGACAACACTAGAACACACAGGTAGGTACTCTGTCCTAGGGATAGAGACAACACTAGAACACACAGGTAGGTACTCTGTCCTAGGGATAGAGACAACACTCCCCTGACATGACAACACAGAGACATTCAGACTGAAACACCACTACAACACACACAAGGTTCTCTGCCAAATTGAAAACCTTGGAGGGGGGAGGAACAAACACAAGACAACACACCCTGTTAGTAGACCTGTACACCCTGTTAGTAGACAATGTATGAGTGGTGTAGAGTGGAGCTAGACAGATGTACCGTTGTTTATGGAGCGCTCTCCACCACCTCCTCCTCTCATCCTGTTGCTCTCTCTCCCCCCCATCATGTCTTTATACATGTTGACCACCAGGGTCAGCTCATCATTGGCCCTCAGGATCTGAGCTGGAATGGAAGGAACACAACATGGAAGACAAGAATGAACAGAACATAAAATACAATAAATAGGGCATCAGGTAGCCTAGCTATCAGTTAGAGCATTGGGTCAGTAGCCTAGCTATCAGTTAGAGCATTGGGTCAGTAGCCTAGCTATCAGTTAGAGCATTGGGTCAGTAACCAGCAGGTAACCTAGCTATCAGTTAGAGCATTGGGTCAGTAACCAGCAGGTAGCCTAGCTATCAGTTAGAGCATTGGGTCAGTAGCCTAGCTATCAGTTAGAGCATTGGGTCAGTAACCAGCAGGTAGCCTAGCTATCAGTTAGAGCATTGGGTCAGTAGCCTAGCTATCAGTTAGAGCATTGGGTCAGTAACCAGCAGGTAGCCTAGCTATCAGTTAGAGCATTGGGTCAGTAGCCTAGCTATCAGTTAGAGCATTGGGTCAGTAGCCTAGCTATCAGGTAGAGCATTGGGTCAGTAACCAGCAGGTAGCCTAGCTATCAGGTAGAGCATTGGGTCAGTAACCAGCAGGTAGCCTAGCTATCAGTTAGAGCATTGGGTCAGTAACCAGCAGGTAGCCTAGCTAGCAGGTAGAGCATTGGGTCAGTAACCAGCAGGTAGCCTAGCTAGCAGGTAGAGCATTGGGTCAGTAGCCTAGCTATCAGTTAGAGCATTGGGTCAGTAACCAGCAGGTAGCCTAGCTATCAGTTAGAGCATTGGGTCAGTAGCCTAGCTATCAGTTTAGAGCATTGGGTCAGTAACCAGCAGGTAGCCTAGCTATCAGTTAGAGCATTGGGTCAGTAGCCTAGCTATCAGTTAGAGCATTGGGTCAGTAACCAGCAGGTAGCCTAGCTATCAGTTAGAGCATTGGGTCAGTAGCCTAGCTATCAGTTAGAGCATTGGGTCAGTAACCAGCAGGTAGCCTAGCTATCAGTTAGAGCATTGGGTCAGTAGCCTAGCTATCAGTTAGAGCATTGGGTCAGTAACCAGCAGGTAGCCTAGCTATCAGTTAGAGCATTGGGTCAGTAGCCTAGCTATCAGTTAGAGCATTGGGTCAGTAACCAGCAGGTAGCCTAGCTATCAGTTAGAGCATTGGGTCAGTAGCCTAGCTATCAGTTAGAGCATTGGGTCAGTAGCCTAGCTATCAGTTAGAGCATTGGGTCAGTAACCAGCAGGTAGCCTAGCTATCAGTTAGAGCATTGGGTCAGTAACCAGCAGGTAACCTAGCTAGCAGGTAGAGCATTGGGTCAGTAGCCTAGCTATCAGTTAGAGCATTGGGTCAGTAACCAGCAGGTAACCTAGCTAGCAGTTAGAGCATTGGGTCAGTAACCAGCAGGTAACCTAGCTAGCAGTTAGAGCATTGGGTCAGTAACCTAGCTATCAGTTAGAGCATTGGGTCAGTAGCCTAGCTATCAGTTAGAGCATTGGGTCAGTAGCCTAGCTATCAGTTAGAGCATTGGGTCAGTAACCAGCAGGTAACCTAGCTAGCAGTTAGAGCATTGGGTCAGTAACCAGCAGGTAGCCTAGCTAGCAGTTAGAGCATTGGGTCAGTAACCAGCAGGTAGCCTAGCTAGCAGTTAGAGCATTGGGTCAGTAACCAGCAGGTAGCCTAGCTATCAGTTAGAGCATTGGGTCAGTAACCAGCAGGTAGCCTAGCTATCAGTTAGAGCATTGGGTCAGTAGCCTAGCTATCAGTTAGAGCATTGGGTCAGTAACCAGCAGGTAGCCTAGCTATCAGTTAGAGCATTGGGTCAGTAGCCTAGCTATCAGTTAGAGCATTGGGTCAGTAACCAGCAGGTAGCCTAGCTAGCAGGTAGAGCATTAGGTCAGTAACCAGCAGGTAGCCTAGCTAGCAGGTAGAGCATTGGGTCAGTAGCCTAGCTATCAGTTAGAGCATTGGGTCAGTAACCAGCAGGTAGCCTAGCTATCAGTTAGAGCATTGGGTCAGTAACCAGCAGGTAGCCTAGCTAGCAGTTAGAGCATTGGGTCAGTAACCAGCAGGTAGCCTAGCTAGCAGGTAGAGCATTGGGTCAGTAGCCTAGCTATCAGTTAGAGCATTGGGTCAGTAACCAGCAGGTAGCCTAGCTAGCAGGTAGAGCATTGGGTCAGTAGCCTAGCTATCAGTTAGAGCATTGGGTCAGTAGCCTAGCTAGCAGTTAGAGCATTGGGTCAGTAACCAGCAGGTAGCCTAGCTAGCAGGTAGAGCATTGGGTCAGTAGCCTAGCTATCAGTTAGAGCATTGGGTCAGTAGCCTAGCTATCAGTTAGAGCATTGGGTCAGTAACCAGCAGGTAGCCTAGCTAGCAGGTAGAGCATTGGGTCAGTAACCAGCAGGTAGCCTAGCTAGCAGGTAGAGCATTGGGTCAGTAACCAGCAGGTAGCCTAGCTATCAGTTAGAGCATTGGGTCAGTAACCAGCAGGTAGCCTAGCTATCAGTTAGAGCATTGGGTCAGTAACCAGCAGGTAGCCTAGCTATCAGTTAGAGCATTGGGTCAGTAACCAGCAGGTAACCTAGCTATCAGTTAGAGCATTGGGTCAGTAACCAGCAGGTAGCCTAGCTATCAGTTAGGAGCATTGGTCGTACAGTAACCAGCAGGTAGCCTAGCTATCAGTTAGAGCATTGGGGTCAGTAACCAGCAGGTAGCCTAGCTAGCAGGTAGAGCATTGGGTCAGTAACCAGCAGGTAACCTAGCTATCAGTTAGAGCATTGGGTCAGTAACCAGCAGGTAGCCTAGCTAGCAGGTAGAGCATTGGTCAGTAGCCTAGCTATCAGTTAGAGCATTGGGTCAGTAGCCTAGCTATCAGTTAGAGCATTGGGTCAGTAGCCTAGCTATCAGTTAGAGCATTGGGTCAGTAACCAGCAGGTAGCCTAGCTAGCGGTTAGAGCATTGGGTTCAGTAACCAGCAGGTAGCCTAGCTATCAGTTAGAGCATTGGGTCAGTAACCAGTAGGTAACCTAGCTATCAGTTAGAGCATTGGGTCAGTAACCAGCAGGTAGCCTAGCTATCAGTTAGAGCATTGGGTCAGTAACCAGCAGGTAGCCTAGCTAGCAGGTAGGCATTGGGTCAGTAACCAGCAGGTAACCTAGCTATCAGTTAGAGCATTGGGTCAGTAACCAGCAGGTAGCCTAGCTATCAGTTAGAGCATTGGGTCAGTAGCCTAGCTATCAGTTAGAGCATTGGGTCAGTAACCAGCAGGTAGCCTAGCTAGCAGTTAGAGCATTGGGTCAATAACCTAGCTATCAGTTAGAGCATTGGGTCAGTAACTGAAAGGTTGCTGGGTTCGAATACCCAGAAGACTGGCCACCCCCCAGAGCCTGGTTCCTCTCTACCTGGTACAGCCAGAAGACTGGCCTCCCCCCCAGAGCCTGGTTCCTCTCTACCCGCTACAGCCAGAAGACTGGCCACCCCCCAGAGCCTGGTTCCTCTCTACCTGGTACAGCCAGAAGACTGGCCACCCCCAGAGCCTGGTTCCTCTCTACCTGGTACAGCCAGAAGACTGGCCACCCCCCAGAGCCTGTTCCTCTCTACCCGGTACAGCCAGAAGACTGGCCACCCCCCAGAGCCTGGTTCCTCTCTACCCGGTACAGCCAGAAGACTGGCCACCCCCCAGAGCCTGGTTCCTCTCTACCTGGTACAGCCAGAAGAATGGCAACCCCCCCAGAGCCTGGTTCCTCTCTACCCGGTACAGCCAGAATACTGGCCACCCCCCAGAGCCTGGTTTCTCTCTACCTGGTACAGCCAGAAGACTGGCCACCCCCCAGAGCCTGTTCCTCTCTACCTGGTACAGCCAGAAGACTGGCCACCCCCAGAGCCTGGTTCCTCTCTACCTGCTACAGCCAGAAGACTGAACTCCCCCCAGAGCCTGGTTTCTCTCTACCCGCTACAGCCAAAAGACTGGCCCACCCCCCAGAGCCTGGTTCTCTACCTGGTACAGCCAGAAGACTGGCTGTACCAGAAGACTGATACATAGAGACTAAATGATCAACGTAGATCTGGATACATAGAGACTAAATGACCAACGTAGATCTGGATACATAGAGACTAAATGAGCAACGTAGATCTGGATACATAGAGACTAAATGATCAACGTAGATCTGGATACATAGAGACTAAATGACCAACGTAGATCTGGATACATAGAGACTAAATGACCAATGTAGATATGGGATACATAGAGACTAAATGATCAATGTAGATCTGGATACATAGAGACTAAATGACCAACGTAGATCTGGATACATAGAGACTAAATGACCAACGTAGATCTGGATACATAGAGACTAAATGATCAACGTAGATCCGGATACATAGAGACTAAATGATAACGTAGATCTGGATACATAGAGACTAAATGATCAACGTAGATCTGGATACATAGAGACTAAATTACCAACGTAGATCTGGATACATAGAGACTAAATGATCAACGTAGATCTGGATACATAGAGACTAAATGATCAACGTAGATCTGGATACATAGAGACTAAATGATCAACGTAGATCTGGATACATAGAGAGTAAATGATCAACGTAGATCTGGATACATAGAGAGTAAATGATCAACGTAGATCTGGATACATAGAGAGTAAATGATCAACGTAGATCTGGATACATAGAGAGTAATGTCAACGTAGATCTGGATACATAGAGAGTAAATGATCACGTAGATCTGGATACATAGAGAGTAAATGATCAACGTAGATCTGGATACATAGAGACTAAATGACCAACGTAGATCTGGATACATAGAGACTAAATGATCAACGTAGATCTGGATACATAGAGACTAAATGATCAACGTAGATCTGGATACATAGAGACTAAATGATCAACGTAGATCTGGATACATAGAGACTAAATGACCAACGTAGATCTGGATACATAGAGGACTAAATGACCAACGTAGATCTGGATACATAGACAATCTGGATACATAGAGACTAAATAACCATGTAGATCTGGATACATAGAGACTAAATAACCAATGTAGATCTGGATACATAGAGACTAAATGACCAACGATGATCTGGATACATAGAGACTAAATGACCAACGTAGATATGGATACATAGAGACTTAAATGACCAACGTAGATCTGGATACATAGAGACTAAATGATCACGTACGATCTGGATACATAGACTAAATGACCAACGTAGATCTGGATACATAGAGACTAAATGACCACGTAGATCTGGATACATAGACAATCTGGATACATAGAGACTAAATAACCAATGTAGATCTGGATACATAGAGACTAAATGACCAACGATGATCTGGATACATAGAGACTAAATGACCAACGTAGATCTGGATACATAGACTAAATGACCAACGTAGATATGGATACATAGACACTAAATGATCAACGTAGATCTGGATACATAGAGACTAAATGACCAACGATGATCTGGATACTTAGAGACTAAATGACCAACGTAGATCTGGATACATAGACAATCTGGATACATAGAGACTAAATGACCAATGTAGATCTGGATACATAGAGACTAAATGACCAATGTAGATATGGATACATAGAGACTAAATGGACCAACGCAGATCTGGATACATAGAGACTAAATGACCAACAGTAGATCTGGATACATAGAGACTAAATGACCACGTAGATCTGATACATAGAGACTAAATGACCAACGTAGATATGGGATACATAAAGACTAAATGATCACGTAGATATGGATACATAGACCACTAAATGATCAACGTAGATCTGGATACTTAGAGACTAACTGATCAACGTAGATACGGATACATAGACACTAAATGATCAACATAGATCTGGATACATAGAGACTAAATAATAAACGTAAATTACCTAAAGCTTCGTCATCGTCGACAGTGTCACTGGCCATCGGAAAAGGTTGGGTCTGAGCCTATCACAGCTCTCGTAGAGGACTACAGGAAGGACAGGATACACAGGATACATGTGTTAGTACCATCTGTGTACAGCACACACACACACACTATCTGTTTAGTGTACACACACACACGGTATCTGTTTGTGTACACACACACACAGCACACACACCCACACGGTATCTGTTTAGTTACACACACACACACACAGTATCTGTTTAGTGTACACACACACACACACACACACACACGTATCTGTTTAGTGTACACACACACACACACACACACACACACACACACACACACACACCACACACACACACCACACACACACACACACAGGTATCTGTTTAGTGTACACACACACACACACACACACACACAACACACGGTATCTGTTTAGTAGACACACACAGAGAAACAGCCCCATACCTTCAGGTGGTCAGTGTGGTGTGTGGAGGCCCAGTGAGACCGTGTTGCTGTAGTAACTCTCTCAGCGGTCTGGTTCTGCTAGCGACCTCCTCCAGGGTAGAGACACGTCTAGATACAAGCTCTGCTTTCTGCTGCTCCTACAGACAAGAATACAGCAGTCAACCATCACCAACAGGTACAACACACACACAGACAGACGCACACACCAACATGCACACACACACCAACATGCACACACACCACGGTCTCACTTCTTTGATGTGTTCTTGATCAGTCTGTTTGCTGTCTGCAGATCTTCAGGACTACTGCTCTTCAGGAGTGTGCTAACAACTGTAAACACACACACACACATTAAGAGAGATAGGACAAGAAGATCAACTAAAAAGTTTTCTCACACACACACACACACCTTGTCCTTTTCCTCCCTCCTTGTTGAACACAGAGTCCCCGCTCTCTGTGAGGGAGGAGGCATCACAATGGTGTCTGGGAGTTTAGGGTCCTTCTTCACAAGGCCTGAAGAACAGACACGGAGAGACAATGAGTGGTTGTTTCCCCAAACCGCCACCTGATTCTCTTTACAGAGCCCGACCTTTGACCTGGGCCCACATGTTGTAACGGTTCTGTATCATAATGGACCTTGTTTTTTTTACCATGCGCTGGGCCTCCTGTAACTAAGCTGTAGCTGTTCTAAGGTGCTAGAGTTCTGAGGGATAACGGTTCTGAGTGGTAAACAGACCTCGTTCCTGAGTGATAGGCCTCCTGGTTCTAAG
>NW_022264424.1:0-29454 GCF_002021735.2 Oncorhynchus kisutch
TTACTTAGTCCATTAATTAAGCAATAGGCTTGAGAAGCCGGAATTATTGTGTGACGCGCGGCTCTTGAAGAGGCTTGGTGTTCAAAAACTTCTTCCATTTAGAGTGATGGAAGCCACTGTGTTCTGGGTACCTTCAATGCTGCAGAAATGACCAATCATTTGAATTTACCACAGGTGGACTCCAATCAAGTTAAAGAATATCTAAGGATGATCAATGGAAACAGGATGGAACCTGAGCTCAATTTCCAGCCTCATAGCAAAGGGTCTGAAAACGTATGTAAATAAGTTTTTTTTTAAATATTTTTTTCATTAATAAAAACTATATGTTATCGCTTTGTCATTATGGGTTATTGTGTATAGTACACCCTAAAAACTACCGTCACATCAATAAGCTGTAAATAACAGAAAACATTCTACATTTTGTTTGTTTTACCTTGGATTAATTTCCATTTATTTGGGGATATATCCATTACAAATGACCCTGATAAATGAATTTGCCTGGCTCAGAGAAGCTGTCAGTCTGGTCACATTCATTCAGATCGCACGGAGGAGTCCCCAGACAAAAAACGGCAACATTGATCCACAGGTCGGAGAGAGTGCAGCAAGGTTTAGACACAACCTCACTGTTTCAAAACAATGCTAGCCTCTGGGCATTGGGAAATATTGAATATTACAAAATGTTTCCGCCCGGTTTCGAACCGGGGACCTTTCGCGTGAGAGGCAAACATGATAACCACTACACTACGAAACCTAATGTGTGGAAATGTAAGGGTGTGACTGACTTTGGCTGGGTGGGGGACATTTATCGCTCTCAGAACCTAATGAAATCAGAAATGACTTAGTCCATTAATTAAGCAATAAATGCTTGAGAAGCCGGGAATTATTGTGTGCCGCCGGCTCTTGGAAGAGGCTTGGTGGTTCAAAACTTCTTCCATTTAAGAGTGATGGAAGCCACTGTGTTCTTGGTACCTTCAATGCTGCAGAAATGACCAATCATTTGAATTAACCACAGGTGGATTCCAATCAAGTTGAAGAAACATCTAAGGATGATCAATGGAAACAGGATGGACCTGAGCTCAATTTCCAGCCTCATATCAAAGGGTCTGAAAACGTAAGTATATACGTTTTTTTTTAAATATTTTTTCATTAATAAAAACTATATGTTATCGCTTTGTCATTATGGGGTATTGTGTATAGTACCAATAACAACTAGCGGTAACATCAAGCACCTGTAATGACAGAAAACAATCTACATTTTGTTTGTTTTACCTTGGATTATATTGCCATTTATTTGGATATATCCATTATATGACCCTGAAAATGAATTTGCCTGGCTCAGAGAAGCTGTCAGTCTGGTCACATTCATACAGATCGCACGGAGGAGGTCCCCAAAAAACGGCAACATTGATCCACAGGTCGGAGAGGTAGACAGCAGGTTTAGACAAACCTCAACTGTTTCAAACCAATGTTAGCCTCTGGGCATTGGGAAATATTGAATATTACAAAATGCTTCCGCCCGGTTTCGAAACGTGGACCTTTCCCGAGTGAGGCGAACGTGATAACCACTACACTACGGAAACCTAATGAGTGGAATTCAAAGGTGTGGCTGACTTTGGCTGGGTGGGACTTTATCGCTCTCAGAACCTAATGAAATCAGAAATTACTTAGTCCATTAATTAAGCAATAAGCTTGAGAAGCCGGAATTATTGTGTGCCGCCGGCTCTTGGAAGAGGCTTGGTGGTTCAAAACTTCTTCCATTAAGAGTGATGGAAGCCACTGTGTTCTTGGGTACCTTCAATGCTGCAGAAATGACCAATCATTTGAATTAACCACAGGTGGATTCCATCAAGTTGAAGAAACATCTAAGGATGATCAATGGAAACAGGATGGACCTGAGCTCAATTTCCAGCCTCATATCAAAGTGTCTGAAAACGTATGTATATACGTTTTTTTAAATATTTTTTTCATTAATAAAAACTATATGTTATCGCTTTGTCATTATGGGGTATTGTGTATAGTACCCCAAAAAACTAGCCGTCACATCAAGAAGCTGTAATAACAGAAAACATTCTACATTTTGTTTGTTTTACCTTGGATTAGATTGCCATTTATTTGGATATATCCATTACAATGACCCTGATAAATGAATTTGCCTGGCTCAGAGAAGCTGTCAGTCTGGTCACATTCATTCAGATCGCACGGAGGAGGTCCCCCCAAAAACGGCAACATTGATCCACAGGTCGGAGAGGTAGACAGCAAGGTTTAGACAAACCGCAACTGTTTCAAAACAAATGCTAGCCTCTGGGCATTGGGAAATATTGAATATTACAAAATGTTTCCGCCTGGTTTCGAACCGGGGACCTTTCGCGTGTGAGGCAAACATGATAACCACTACACTACAGAAAAACGTAATGTGTGGAAACGTAAGGGTGTGACTGACTTTGGCTGGGTGGGACATTTATCGCTCTCAGAACCTAATGAAATCAGAAATGACTTAGTCCATTAATTAAGCAATAATGCTTGAGAAGCCGGGAATTATTGTGTGCCGCCGGCTCTTGGAAGAGGCTGGTGGTTCAAATCTTCTTCCATTTAAGAGTGATGGAAGCCACTGTGTTCTTGGGTACCTTCAATGCTGCAGAAATGACCAATCATTTGAATTAACCACAGTGGACTCCAATCAAGTTGAAGAAACATCTAAGGATGATCAATGGAAACAGGATGGACCTGAGCTCAATTTCCAGCCTCATAGCAAAGGGTCTGAAAACGTATGTAAATAAGTTATTTTTTTTTTAATATTTTTTCATTCATTAATAAAAGCTATATGTTATCGCTTTGTCATTATGGGGTATTGTGTATAGTACCCATTAAAAACTAGCGTCACATCAAGCAGCTGTAATGACAGAAAACAATCTACATTTTTGTTTGTTTTACCTTGGATTATATTGCCATTTATTTGGATATATCCATTACAATGACCCTGATAAATGAATTTGCCTGGCTCAGAGAAGCTGTCAGTCTGGTCACATTCATACAGATCGCACGGAGGAGGTCCCCCAAAAAACGGCAACATTGATCCACAGGTCGGAGAGGTAGACAGCAAGGTTTAGACAAACCTCAACTGTTTCAAACCAAATGTTAGCCTATGGGCATTGGGAATATTGAATATTACAAAATGTTTCCGCCCGGTTTCGAACCGGGGACCTTTCACGTGTGAGGCGAACGTGATAACCACTACACTACGGAAACCTAATGTGTGGAAAACTAAGGGTGTGACTGACTTTCGCGTGTGAGGCGAACGTGATAACCACTACACTACTGAGACTACAATACAAAAAGAGGAAGTCGTGGAAAATATTAGGAATGCCCACAAGTCTACCTCACATAATATCCAAATTGAGTACCACAGAAAGAGCCATAATACCCATTAAAACTAGCGGTCAAACAGGAAAATGCTTCCAATCGTTTTTCCACCATGCATGTTCCCCACGGGGGATTTTAAAAACACTTGAAATAAGGGCTGTGGCTCTTGTCGGCTTACCCTGGCATGGTAAACTATTTGAATCATTATGGACCTCAGACCACACGTAGCAGGAATGTATTCAGAGCGCCCAAGCTAGCCACACATGCAGAGTGCGTTACGCAACTAAAAAAGGTATGTCTGAATAGCAAATATTGAGAAGTGCGAAGGAAAGCATGAATTCCGAAATTGGGACCGAGTCCTAAGTGAATCGGCTTACTGTCCAATTTTTTAAAATATGTTTCCACCCGGTCTCGAACCGGGGACCTTTCGCATGTTAAGCGAACGTGATAACCACTACACTACGGAAACCTAATGAGTGGAATTCAAAGGGTGTGGCTGACTTTGGCTGGGTGGGACATTTATCGCTCTCAGAACCTAATGAAATCAGAAATGACTTAGTCCATTAATTAAGCAATAAGGCTTGAGAAGCCAGAATTATTGTGTGCCTCCGGCTCTTGGAAGAGTCTTGGTGGTTCAAAATTCTTCCATAATTATCCTGTTAAGGCTATGGCAGAATACTGCCCCCGTTGGAGAAATGCGTGCCCATAGTAAACTGACAAAAAATCTGTAAAAATTGCTAATATATGCATATAATAATATTATTGAATAGAAAACACTCTAAAGCTTCTAAAACCGTTCAAATTATGTCTCTATGTAAAGCAGAACTCACAGGGCATCCATTCTTCCAAACTCTTTCTGTCATCAGAAAAGTTGGCCCAACTTTGACGTCATCGCCCCCACCCTTCCCAACCAGCTACAGATCTGGAAACAGTTTCTATCTCTTCAGCGCGATGTCCTCTTTCAATGGGGCGCGTCATTGTGAAGATTGCGCGCTCCCTCACCCTTTGGCGGGGCGAAACCCTCCGGTCACGCAATAATACGTGCGCGCGTCTGCAAATTCTGTCTTTTGTTCCAAGATCCACCAAACGACGTAGGCTTCTCCTTTCGAGCGAATATCTTTTATATATGATTAAAACATGTTTTAGCTCGAATTTGAACTTAGTTTGACCAGTTTAGTCGACATATAATATGTAATTTTGAAGTTTCGATGCGCAACCCATAGATTTTTGAGTGCTTTTCAGCCGAAATTAGTCTCGTTTGATAACCCAAAGACACACATTTGAAAGGGAAACGCTGGTTTTTGGGTAAGTATGACTTCTTCTTCCACGACTTCTGATCGAACAACGGCTAAGGTAAGGGAAGATTATGTGGTTTATTATGTGTTTCTGTGGACTTCCGAAATAGCGAAGTCATATTGCTAATCTATGAGCGCCGTCTCATATTATTGACAAGTGAACGAATTCTGTAAACGTTAAAAATAAATTACACAGCTGTTTTATGAAGAAGAAGTGTATCTTTCTAAGTATATGTAGAACATGTATATTTAGTCAACGTTATGATGTGTATTTCTGTTATCTGGCAGAGTTATCATAATTCTTCTCCGGGCATTGTTGTAGCATTTTTTGGCCATGACCTTCTATGTAAACCGTGATTTATGGATATAATTAGCATATTATTGAAAAAAACATTAATGTACTGTATAACATGTCCTATTCCTGTCATCTGATGAAGATTTTCAAAAGGTTAGTGAATTATTTTTCTTTTAATCCTGCTTTTGTGATTGCATCTATTGTTCTACAAAATGGCTATGTAATTAGCCTATCTTGGTGGTGGTTTGAACATAAATATGTGCTATGTTTCGCCGTAAACATTTTAGAAATCTGACTTGGTGGCTAGATGAACAAGGTGTTTATCTTTCATTTGAGCTATTGGACTTGTTAATGTGTGGAGGTTAAATATTTCTAAGAATATTTTTGCGTTCTGTGTGCCACTGTGTCAGTTGAGCAGTGGGGGAGGGTACCCCTAGCGGGACGTGTGGGGCCATGTAAGAGTGATGGAAACCACTGTGTTCTTGGGTACCTTCAATGCTGCAGAAATGACCAATCATTTGAATTTACCACAGGTGGACTCCAATCAAGTTGAAGAAACATCTAAGGATGTGTAGAGAAATGCTATTTCTTATGTAGGTGACCAAACTATTGTTAAGGGGGGGCTACAACTCAGAGTTGAGCCTGTGGGGTCCCCTACAGGATAGCTCCCGCATTACACTAATGGCCAAAACCAGCGCACACACACATAATCTCCTTTGTATCTTAACATTGTGTGCCCGAAGAGGATTCTACGATGACGGACAGACAACTGAGCCAATGGCGGAAGACTACAGACTACACCCCAGCTGAACCAATCCAAAGATACGATCTTCCAGAATCAACCTACTTTCTTTTCTATATATTAGTGGTGTACTGATTGTAACGGTCTCTTCTTCGTCTGCGTTTCCGTACGAACCAGCGGGAGAGCCGTAATTACGTTGTTCTAGATATCTTCACTCTGAATAAACTGTAGCTTGTCATACAATTTACCCCTTGTCTGAATCGATCCTTGACCGACTCGCCCGTCTACATATCCAATTTCTAACAGAAATGGTAGCAGCGTATAGTTTACCTAACGATCCAGTCGAAGTGAGTTGATTTTGGTGTGGGGGAGGCGAGTTGGTGAAAGGACGATTCATAAAAAATATAAATAAAAGACGGGTGAAGACTTTTCGGGGGAGGGCAACAATTCTGCTCAACTCGGAAAACTGATTTCAAGGTGCACCATAAAAAATAAGGTAAGCAAAAGCCTGTTAAATCAAACTTTGCATATTGTGGTAAAGTCTGTCCAAATTTTTATCAGTTTTTCCGAGTAAGTATGAATTCTTGTGTAAATTTATAATTTGCTGACGAGTCGAATAACAGTGTATGTGAACATATGTAGTAACGAACCCGGCGACGGCCAGTGTGATTTAAATCATTGATGAGATATCAGTAAGGGGATAGCTAATTACTATTCATTAACTCTGGCGCCGAGGGGACAAATTGTAATTTTGGGACCCGTGACCCGGTCAGCACAGTCTGCTAGCTTTCAATGATGAGTGATCACTGTTTTGTCTTTGATAGTTCCGATAGGGGTCGGGAATAGAGATCAGTAGGGGATAGCTAATTACTATTCATTAAATCTGGCGCCGAGGGGACAAATTGTAATTTTGGGACCCGTGACCCGGTATGGCTCAGTCTGATAGAGATTCACCGATAGGGGTCGGACATGTGTAATAATTCTGATAGGGGTCAGCTCGATAGGGATCAGGAATAGAGATCAGTAGGGGATAGCTAATTACTATTCATTAACTCTGGCGCCGAGGGGACAAATTGTAATTTTGGGACCCGTGACCCGGTCAGCACAGTCTGATATAAATTCACTGATATAAGGATCGGCTTTCAGGGGTCAGAGATATAACGTGTTGTTTTGTCTTGTTTTGTCTATTTGTAACTGTTTATGTTATGTTATGTTAAAATGCAATGTGGTTGTAATTGTTTCCATTAAGATTGTTGGTGGTTAGATAGAGGGAGAGAGAGAGAATTATAATAAGGGATATTGGATAAATCCGAAACTTCTATATTGTATGTACCTATGTTAATAGGTACATGTATAAATGTATAATCAGGAATGAAATGACTGATGTATAATTGAAATAATACCTGAATATAATATTTAAATATTGAGACTAAATAGTCGAATAGATCCCTTGGTTGTGCGCTCCATAATGCTATACAAACCCATGCGTTTTTTCTCAACCTGAATATACGAAGGAGAAGCTCTGAGATAAGGCAGAGTACGAGCAATAGTGTCTCTTCGAATACATCGTGGGTATTAATCAACGTCGGGCGAAGTATATGCTAACTATATTCAGATGGAAGGAGAGAATTTCGATTAAAACTACGATTAAATTCCGATTGAATTAAATTAAATTACGTTTAAAGCAAATTCACAATGGCGACCCCCAATACTCCAAAGCTGAGGTTTAATGAGTTCCTAGAACAAAAAATTGAATATAGATCAGGGGGAAAGGAACGATGGACGCCTATAAAGAAAGTTTGGGAGGGATTGAAGTTAAGATGGACACAAGCAGGTTATCTAGGGGGGTGGCCGCCAACAGGGGCCCAGCTGAAAACAATGGAATGTGAGTTGAGAGGGACGTAGCAGGAGGCCAGAGACAAGGAAGTTGAAAGAAATAAAAACCATGTATTTAAGAACCAAGGGACCAAACAGAGAATGAATAGAAGGCGGGGCCATTGCGTCTCCCACTGGTCTGCTTACTGGCGTAAATGAAGATTTGTAAGAATCAAATCCTGTGCATGAAACACGCTTGATATTCAGTCGGGGACTAATATCGATATGAATGAGGTCGGGGACAAAGCGAGTGTGGTACATTAGGTATTTCAGTTGGAGCTGGAACCGGTGAGAATGTTGAAAAAGTCGCAGGCTTGCTGATGAGATTTATACCATAGAATATTGAGGGGGGTGCATGACTGTTGGAAAGAGTGTTAAACTCTATTAACGCAAATTTCTTTTTGCGGATTTATATTATGAGGTTTGAACTATACTAATGTTGTAGAATTACATAATCAACATCTGAACATACTTACGTTAAACATTAATTGAGCCACTGAGTAATAGATAAGCTGTACACTAGGTACGGGGCGAAGGGTGTGGTCGATGTAAGACGGGAGTGGTGTTCTAACCAAATTATTTAGTTATTTTAATTCATTTACACAAGTACTTCCCGGGTATTGATTTTGGTTTGATTGTTCAGATAACATCATTGAAATTAAACAGGAGGTCAAGGTATACTAACATTAGAATCTGTTTTCATTATGGAGAACAATGAAAGGCCCGCAGAGTGGATTGCAGGCTGAGGTTTTTATGTTAAAGGGACAGTGCACATTTATCACAGTTGTGTGTGTCTGTCTAATGGCTGGGTATTTAAGAAGTATTTTGGGGAGACAATTTGGAGAAACACGAATAAGACATGAAACATCGAGACAAATTATTTGAGTTTGAGGGGATTATCATAATTTTTAGGTTTTGTTTTTGTAGTAAATGTTTGGGGTAAGGGGATTTCCATGTTCCAGAGACATGATATTTTAAAGAGGCACGCTCACATATGGAACCTTTATGAGTTATTTTATTTTATGAGTTTTAATTACACAAGTGATTTTTATTTTAAGGATAAAGGGTTCTTTAATATGTCTAATATGGTATGGAACACAAATGTGGGGGGATGGTGTAACCCGTGACCGGATTTCATGGCTCTCTCGGGTGGTCTGATCAGCCACAAGGGGGTACCATTTGAATAATACATTTGTGGTCATGGGTAATACTGTTTAAAAAAAATAAAAATAATAATAATTATAGTGGAGTTTACTTAACCTATATAAAGACTTTAGTAATTGCCACCATAGACATGTTTTTCTAAAAATAAAAATCCATGAGTTTAGATAAAGCCAAACATTGAGACATTTAGTTAAAATGTGGAAACATGGGAAAAGGCAGACAGATGAGCCCTCCCCCGCACTGCAGAGACCTTGACGGTTGGAGAGCAGAGAGGAGAGGTTTTAGAAGGGAGCCAGGACGAGCAAAGATAACGGAGTGTGTAGATAACAGTCACTGAGTGAAGACAAAAGGGAGAATTGGACATGTGGAAAATTTAAAGGGGCGCTCCTACATGATAATGTCAGAACAGAAGGATAATATACTAATCTTACCTAAGTCATTATTTAGAGTAGGTAAAGTTGTTACCTGGGCAAAGCCAGGTATCAAAAGGGGGATAGGTAAATTGTGGTCTAGGATAGGATGGGGCCTATTGGATAAACTAATATTTTTTTAAATGTAGCTAACAAATGGGATTAGAAGTTAAAGATAGAATCAGATAAAACATGAGAAACTGTTTGTTAACCAAGCCTGTATGTCCAGCATTTTATGCATTATAGGTGAACTGCAGGTGAAGTCACTCAATCCAGTCCCAGAGGCTTGTTGGGGTCCAAGGTCTCCTGGTGACAGCTAGCTGAAAGAGCTACCCGGATTCATATCGCACGGTGGGAGGGTAAGACACACTGACACTATCGAACAATAAACAGTGTTCGAGAGGAGAACTGGAATTAACAGAATTCCGGGGGCCATCTCTCGAATGAAGAAAATCCTCCCTGTCCTGTCACCCCTGTTTTTGTTCATAGAAGTGAAGATGTGTCTGGCTCTTGCTAAGTGATGTGTTCTCGGGGAAAGGGTGGGGCTTCACATGGAAGCTGTTTGTCTGAGCTGTCTTATCGTGGGTGACATCCCAAATAACACAGCTCCGGATGAATCAGTACCCGAAGCCTCAGCTGGTTTGACCACCCTGGCTCACGGGTTGACAGAAAACACTGGGGTGGATACTTCTCTGATTAATGGGGTTTGATAGTATGTTTAGAAAATGGGGAAAATATTATGATCACTGTACTATGGGCTACATTCACCTGTGTGACTGTTTTAGTTTTATGGGGCTGTTGTCTAATTCCCTGTGTATGAGGCCTTATTTCCAGGACTCTGGAGAAATCGATGGAAATAGATGGTGATGTACCAGCGGATTCCAGGTTCTGACCCGTGGAATGCTGAATGTATGTCTACAGAACAAGTGGACGAAAATTATAAATGAAATTATATTAAATTGGGAGGGTGTCCGTATGGGGATTACAGGATAACCGACTTGGGACAGTTCTGGGATTGGAAGAGAGGGTATCCTTAAAGCAGAGGGGATCCCACAAAGGTGGATAGGTTTTCCATGATATGGGAAAACCTGGGAGCACTGTTGAACTTTGTAAAGGTGATGAAATCTTGCTAACCATCAAAACGATTAAGCTCTCTGATGCAGGCACTTACACCCTCGGACTACAAAGGACCGGGACAGACACGATGGGTGTGTTTTCTATTAAGGTGTTGCCAAAACCAGAGGTCCCAGATGAACCAGGGCCAGACACACTCCTCTACCACCCCTGGACCGAACCTGCCACCACTGTGTTAAAAATCCCATTCAGGTAATTAATGTTAGAGACTATTCAGCTATTGATCAATTAGGCACTGAGACTGGTGTTATTGGTAGGGACAATTTGTGGCTTTCTTATATGAGGTATACAGTTAAGACCCTGAAAAGAAAGGACTGCATGAGTTACATGAAACATTGGTCATGATACACCTGTTCTGGCTACACACCCATTTGCTATAGGAGAAGGAGAGGGGTGGTTGTGTATTCTGAGAGGTTTTTACCTGGTTGAGGCCAATTCAACTCTCTGTTCCTCTTTGAGCCTTGTGTTTCCTACAGTACCTCCTCATCGGGCCCCTTGGGCTGTTGAGGCATATGAGGGCAATTACAGTTGCATCACGGGTACAGGTAATGGCATTGATTATGGGAGATTGCCTGAAGCTGATTGCAGTAGTAACATAACCATTAATTCCACTTGGCCAGTTACAGGCCTAAACCAAACTAGTGGTCTGGCTGATGTGTGGTGGATCTGTGGACCCAAAAGAGTGCTGAGACCCATTCTTAGAGGAGACTGGCAAGGTACGTGTGCTCTGACCAGTTTGATAATTCCACTGACCATTGTTGATGTTACTGCTGAACAGTTGTTGGGTTCTGTATCCAGGGGACCTGAAAACATTCCATCCCATGGGAGACATAGAAGTAGTGCTCCATGGACAGAGGATGTAGTTGACATACACACTAACCTGTTGGGAGTGCCCGTGGGGGTTCCTCATGAGCTTCAGGCCTTGGGCAGGAATGATGGATTATAGGTCCAGCCATAGTGGATGCAAGACAGACTGCATGGATTCATTACATCTACTATGATCAACAGCGTTTTGTTAATTACCCCCGTGATGCACTCACTGGTATGTCTGAACAGTTTGAGGCCACATCTAGGGTTGCCAGACAGAATAGACTTGCTTTGGATATGCTTCTTGCCAGTCAGGGGGGCGTATGCAAGATGTTCGGTGAACAATGTTGCACGTATATTCCTAATAACACCAGTCCAGATGGTAGTATATCTAAGGCCCTTAGTGGGCTTGATGCACTATCTGCTGAGATGAGGACCATGGCGGGGGTGGAGGAGTCTGGCCTGTTCTCTTGAGTGGGAGCCTGATTTTGGTAAGTACACTAGAATGGTGGTTACTGGATTTCTGACCCTAATTTTTGTATTTTTGTTATTTGATGTAGTGTGCTGCTTGCATCATACCGTGTTTCAAGAAGTCTGTTACAGATGTGGTGAAGGCTTCAGGCATGATGATGCCTTTGCTTGATGCTCCAGTTGGAGATGCTGATACTGAAGCATGCTTTCAGGGGAGGATGAGACTGACTGAGGATGACCCATGGTATGCTGTGGGTGAGGTAGTAGAATAAATCTTACACCACCACAGTTCCTTGTTATACATCTTTATGATGGGTTTTCTTTCCAGTATGTTTGTTCTCCCTGTTGTGAAGGTTTCGAGTCCCTGGGTGGCATGAAGCCCAACTGGTGCAGGATAGGAGTAGCTGAGAGGACCAGATGGTTTATAATAATGCTTTGCTTTGCTTTACTCTGTTTTCCATGACCAAAGTTTTATCCGGTATCTTACATGTCAATAAACAATAAAGTGTTATCCTGTTTTTGCTAAGTGACACCCTTGTGGGTGTCAAAAGGGGGACTTAAATTTCACACCATTTTTTTTTTGTTCTGTTTTTGAATGAGCTGTTCTCTTTTTGACATGAAGGTATTTTAAACTCTGTGACTGTTATATGATTCATTGCTGAATTTTTGTTCACACCCTTGGGGGTGTGAAAAAGAGGGATTATTGGTTCCTGTGTTTTACATTATAGCCATTACCATATATATGATTGAATATTATCTGCTGTTGGCTTGTGTTGATGTATGCAAGTGTTATGCAACATAGCTGACTTGAAACATTGTTAAAAGTGTCAGTGCCAGGGGACTTTCTCATGCTGGAAAAATACAGAAGGGAGGGCACATTCAGAGCGTGGGGTTGCGAGAACAAGCGTTTTTTTTGTTAGATAACAGGAGCCAGGTGCGTGATAACGGTATGGAGCATGAGAGCCTGGCTGCAACTTCTCTTATGACATTCCAGAATCGCATTGCAGTAGATATGCTACTGGCGGAGAAAGGTGGAGCTTGTACTATGTTTGGTGAACAGTGTTGCACTTTCATCCCTAGTAACACAGCCTCCGATGGTAGCTTGACCATGGCCCTAGAAGGTTTGAGGACGCTTAATGGTAAAATGAAATCTCATTCTGGGATGGATACCTCGATGTGGGACTCCTGGATGAGTGCGTTTGGTAAATATAAAACCCTGGTGTCCTCCATTTTGGTATCCATTTCGGTGTTCGCTGCCATTTTAGTTCTCTGTGGATGCTGTTGCATTCCATGCATCCGTTCCCTTGCCACTAGGGTTATCTCTAAAGCCATTGACCCTTCCTCCCCTTCCCAGATGTTTCCTCTGCTGGATAAAGACCTACTTGAATTCGAGGATGAGGAGGAGAGTGCCTATTAGATTTACATTATATCTGCTGTTGCCTTATGGGGATGTATGTATGTGTTATGCAAGTGGATCATTCCGCCTGACTTGCCTAGTTTAAGTCACATCTCTTTGGAGATGTGAAGAGAGGGAATCACAACTTTTTCCTGCGGGAAAAAGTTGGCTTATGTAGACAAGCATTTTACTTTTATTTTGAGCTGTTGTTCTCCGCTCTGTTAAATGAGGGTTGTAAGTTCCTAGGTGGCTGGTAGCCAACTTAGTACATAGTGGGATTGAATGGAGAACATGATGTAATACATATATATCTATTTCTGTTTAAAACCGTGCCTTATTTCATAGTCCCCTTGGGAGAAGTTTCTCTTTGTGTCTGGATCCAGTTAGGTTGTGTCACGTCTCTGGTGAGACGTGAAGAGAGGGTTTTGTAGAGAAATGCTATTTCTTATGTAGGTGACCAAACTATTGTTAAGGGGGGGCTACAACTCAGAGTTGAGCCTGTGGGGTCCCCTACAGGATAGCTCCCGCATTACACTAATGGCCAAAACCAGCGCACACACACATTATCTGCTTTGTATCTTAACATTGTGTGCCCGAAGAGGATTCTACGATGACGGACAGACAACTGAGCCAATGGCGGAAGACTACAGACTACACCCCAGCTGAACCAATCCAAAGATCCGATCTTCCAGAATCAACCTACTTTCTTTTCTATATATTAGTGGTGTACTGATTGTAACGGTCTCTTCTTCGTCTGCGTTTCCGTACGAACCAGCGGGAGAGCCGTAATTACGCTGTTCTAGATATCTTCACTCTGAATAAACTGTAGCTTGTCATACAATTTACCACCTTGTCTGAATCGATCCTTGACCGACTCGCCCGTCTACATATCCAATTTCTAACAGATGATCAATGGAAACAGGATGGACCTGAGCTCAATTTCCAGCCTCATAGCAAAGGGTCTGAAAACGTATGTATATACGTTTTTTAAAAATATTTTTTTCGTTAATAAAAACTATATGTTATCGCTTTGTCATTATGGGGTATTGTGTATAGTACCCATTAACAACTAGCGGTCACAGCAAGCAGCTGTAATGACAGAAAATAATCTAGGTAGACTGCAAGGTTTAGACAAAACTCAACTGTTTCAAACCAAATGCTAGCCTCTGGGCATTGGGAAATATTGAATATTACAAAAATTTTCCGCAAGGTTTCGAACCGGAGACCTTTCACGTGTGAGGCGAACGTGATAACCACTACACTACATAAACCTAATGTGTTGAAAACTAAGGGTGTGACTGACTTTCGCGTGTGAGGCGAACGTGATAACCACTACACTACTGAAACTACAATACAAAAAGACGAAGTCGTGGAAAATATTAGGAATGCCCACAAGTCCACCTCACATAATATCCCAAATTGAGTACCACAAAAAGAGCCATAATACCCATTAAAAACTAGCGGTCAAACAGGAAAATGGTTCCAATCGTTTTTCCACCATTCATGTTCCCCACGGGGGATTTTAAAAACACTTGAAATAAGGGCTGTGTTTCTTGTCAGCTTACCCTGGCATGGTAAACTATTTGAATCATTATGGACCTCAGACCACACGTAGCAGGAATGTATTCAGAGCGCCCAAGCTAGCCACACATGCAGAGTGCGTTACGCGACTAAAAAAGGTACGTCTGAATAGCAAATATTGAGAAGTGCGAAGGAAAAGCATGAATTCCGAAATTGGGACCGAGTCCTAAGTGAATAGGCTTACTGTCCAATTTTTTAAAATATGTTTCCGCCCGGTCTCGAACCGGGGACCTTTCGCGTGTTAAGCGAACATGATAACCACTACACTACGGAAACCTAATGAGTGGAATTCAAAGGGTGTGACTGACTTTGGCTGGGTGGGACATTTATCGCTCTCAGAACCTAATGAAATCAGAAATTACTTATTCCATTAATTAAGCAATAAGGCTTGAGAAGCCGGGAATTATTGTGTGCCGCCGGCTCTTGGAAGAGGCTTGGTGGTTCAAAACTTCTTCCATTTAAGAGTGATGGAAGCCACTGTGTTCTTGGGTACCTTCAATGCTGCAGAAATGACCAATCATTTGAATTTACCACAGGTGGACTCCAATCAAGTTGAAGAAACATCTAAGGATGATCAATGGAAACAGGATGAACCTGAGCTCAATTTCCAGCCTCATAGCAAAGGGTCTGAAAACGTATGTATATACGTTTTTTTTTTAAATATTTTTTTAATTAATAAAAACTATATGTTATCGCTTTGTCATTATGGGTTATTGTGTATAGTACCCATTAAAAACTAGCGGTCACATCAAGCAGCTGTAATGACAGAAAACAATCTACATTTTAGTTTGTTTTACCTTGGATTATATTGCCATTTATTTGGATATATCCATTACAATGACCCTGATAAATGAATTTGCCTGGCTCAGAGAAGCTGTCAGTCTGGTCACATTCATACAGATCGCACGGAGGAGGTCCCCCAAAAAATGGCAACATTGATCCACAGGTCGGAGAGGTAGACAGCAAGGTTTAGACAAATCTCAACTGTTTCAAACCAAATGTTAGGCTCTGGGCATTGGGAAATATTGAATATTACAAAATGCTTCCGCCCGGTTTCGAACCGGGGACCTTTCCAGTGTGAGGCGAATGTGATAACCACTACACTACGGAAACCTAATGAGTGGAATTCAAAGGGTGTGGCTGACTTTGGCTGGGTGGGACGTTTATCGCTCTCAGAACCTAATGAAATCAGAAATTACTTAGTCCATTAATTAAGCAATAAGGCTTGAGAAGCCGGGAATTATTGTGTGCCGCCGGCTCTTGGAAGAGGCTTGGTGGTTCAAAACTTCTTCCATTTAAGAGTGATGGAAGCCACTGTGTTCTTGGGTACCTTCAATGCTGCAGAAATGACCAATCATTTGAATTTACCACAGGTGGACTCCAATCAAGTTGAAGAAACATCTAAGGATGATCAATGGAAACAGGATGAACCTGAGCTCAATTTCCAGCCTCATAGCAAAGGGTCTGAAAACGTATGTATATACGTTTTTTTTTTAAATATTTTTTTAATTAATAAAAACTATATGTTATCGCTTTGTCATTATGGGTTATTGTGTATAGTACCCATTAAAAACTAGCGGTCACATCAAGCAGCTGTAATGACAGAAAACAATCTACATTTTAGTTTGTTTTACCTTGGATTATATTGCCATTTATTTGGATATATCCATTACAATGACCCTGATAAATGAATTTGCCTGGCTCAGAGAAGCTGTCAGTCTTGTCACATTCATACAGATCGCACGGAGGAGGTCCCCCAAAAACGGCAACATTGATCCACAGGTCGGAGAGGTAGACAGCAAGGTTTAGACAAATCTCAACTGTTTCAAACCAAATGTTAGGCTCTGGGCATGGGGAAATATTGAATATTACAAAATGCTTCTGCCCGGTTTCGAACCGGGGACCATTCCAGTGTGAGGCGAATGTGATAACCACTACACTACGGAAACCTAATGAGTGGAATTCAAAGGGTGTGGCTGACTTTGGCTGGGTGGGACGTTTATCGCTCTCAGAACCTAATGAAATCAGAAATGACTTAGTCCATTAATTAAGCAATAAGGCTTGAGAAGCCGGGAATTATTGTGTGCCGCCGGCTCTTGGAAGAGGCTTGGTGGTTCAAAACTTCTTCCATTTAAGAGTGATGGAAGCCACTGTGTTCTTGGGTACCTTCAATGCTGCAGAAATGACCAATCATTTGAATTTACCACAGGTGGACTCCAATCAAGTTAAAGAAATATCTAAGGATGATCAATGGAAACAGGATGGACCTGAGCTCAATTTCCAGCCTCATAGCAAAGGGTCTGAAACCGTATGTAAATACGTTTTTTTTTAAATATTTTTTTCATTAATAAAAACTATATGTTATCGCTTTGTCATTATGGGGTATTGTGTATAGTACCCATTAAAAACTAGCGGTCACATCAAGCAGCTGTAATGACAGAAAATAATCTCGGTAGACTGCAAGGTTTAGACAAAACTCAACTGTTTCAAACCAAATGCTAGCCTCTGGGCATTGGGAAATATTGAATATTACAAAACGTTTCCGCACGGTTTCGAACCGGGGACCTTTCACGTGTGAGGCGAATGTGATAACCACTACACTACGGAAACCTAATGTGTGGAAAACTAAGGGTGTGACTGACTTTCGCGTGTGAGGCGAACGTGATAACCACTACACTACTGAAACTACAATACAAAAAGAGGAAGTCGTGGAAAATATTAGGAATGCCCACAAGTCTACCACACATAATATCCCAAATTGAGTACCACAGAAACAGCCATAATACCCATTAAAACTAGCGGTCAAACAGGAAAATGGTTCCAATCGTTTTTCCACCATTCATATTCCCCACGGGGGATTTTAAAAACACTTGAAATAAGGGCTGTGTTTCTTGTCAGCTTACCCTGGCATGGTAAACTATTTGAATCATTATGGACCTCAGACCACACGTAGCAGGAATGTATTCAGAGCGCCCAAGCTAGCCACACATGCAGAGTGCGTTACGCGACTAAAAAAGGTATGTCTGAATAGCAAATATTGAGAAGTGCGAAGGAAAAGCATGAATTCCGAAATTGGGACCGAGTCCTAAGTGAATAGGCTTACTGTCCAATTTTTTTAAATATGTTTCCGCCCGGTCTCGAACCGGGGACCTTTCGCGTGTTAAGCAAACGTGATAACCACTACACTACGGAAACCTAATGAGAGGAATTCAAAGGGTGACTGACTTTGGCTGGGTGGGACATTTATCGCTCTCGGAACCTAATGAAATCAGAAATTAATTAGTCCATTAATTAAGCAATAAGGCTTGAGAAGCCGGGAATTATTGTGTGCCGCCGGCTCTTGGAAGAGGCTTGGTGGTTCAAAACTTCTTCCATTTAAGAGTGATGGAAGCCACTGTGTTCTTGGGTACCTTCAATGCTGCAGAAATGACCAATCATTTGAATTTACCACAGGTGGACTCCAATCAAGTTGAAGAAACATCTAAGGATGATCAATGGAAACAGGATGAACCTGAGCTCAATTTCCAGCCTCATAGCAAAGGGTCTGAAAACGTATGTATATACGTTTTTTTTTTAAATATTTTTTTCATTAATAAAAACTATATGTTATCGCTTTGTCATTATGGGTTATTGTGTATAGTACCCATTAAAAACTAGCGGTCACATCAAGCAGCTGTAATGACAGAAAACAATCTACATTTTAGTTTGTTTTACCTTGGATTATATTGCCATTTATTTGGATATATCCATTACAATGACCCTGATAAATGAATTTGCCTGGCTCAGAGAAGCTGTCAGTCTGGTCACATTCATACAGATCGCACGGAGGAGGTCCCCCAAAAAATGGCAACATTGATCCACAGGTCGGAGAGGTAGACAGCAAGGTTTAGACAAATCTCAACTGTTTCAAACCAAATGTTAGGCTCTGGGCATTGGGAAATATTGAATATTACAAAATGCTTCCGCCCGGTTTCGAACCGGGGACCTTTCCAGTGTGAGGCGAATGTGATAACCACTACACTACGGAAACCTAATGAGTGGAATTCAAAGGGTGTGGCTGACTTTGGCTGGGTGGGACGTTTATCGCTCTCAGAACCTAATGAAATCAGAAATTACTTAGTCCATTAATTAAGCAATAAGGCTTGAGAAGCCGGGAATTATTGTGTGCCGCCGGCTCTTGGAAGAGGCTTGGTGGTTCAAAACTTCTTCCATTTAAGAGTGATGGAAGCCACTGTGTTCTTGGGTACCTTCAATGCTGCAGAAATGACCAATCATTTGAATTTACCACAGGTGGACTCCAATCAAGTTGAAGAAACATCTAAGGATGATCAATGGAAACAGGATGAACCTGAGCTCAATTTCCAGCCTCATAGCAAAGGGTCTGAAAACGTATGTATATACGTTTTTTTTTTAAATATTTTTTTAATTAATAAAAACTATATGTTATCGCTTTGTCATTATGGGTTATTGTGTATAGTACCCATTAAAAACTAGCGGTCACATCAAGCAGCTGTAATGACAGAAAACAATCTACATTTTAGTTTGTTTTACCTTGGATTATATTGCCATTTATTTGGATATATCCATTACAATGACCCTGATAAATGAATTTGCCTGGCTCAGAGAAGCTGTCAGTCTTGTCACATTCATACAGATCGCACGGAGGAGGTCCCCCAAAAACGGCAACATTGATCCACAGGTCGGAGAGGTAGACAGCAAGGTTTAGACAAATCTCAACTGTTTCAAACCAAATGTTAGGCTCTGGGCATGGGGAAATATTGAATATTACAAAATGCTTCTGCCCGGTTTCGAACCGGGGACCATTCCAGTGTGAGGCGAATGTGATAACCACTACACTACGGAAACCTAATGAGTGGAATTCAAAGGGTGTGGCTGACTTTGGCTGGGTGGGACGTTTATCGCTCTCAGAACCTAATGAAATCAGAAATGACTTAGTCCATTAATTAAGCAATAAGGCTTGAGAAGCCGGGAATTATTGTGTGCCGCCGGCTCTTGGAAGAGGCTTGGTGGTTCAAAACTTCTTCCATTTAAGAGTGATGGAAGCCACTGTGTTCTTGGGTACCTTCAATGCTGCAGAAATGACCAATCATTTGAATTTACCACAGGTGGACTCCAATCAAGTTAAAGAAATATCTAAGGATGATCAATGGAAACAGGATGGACCTGAGCTCAATTTCCAGCCTCATAGCAAAGGGTCTGAAACCGTATGTAAATACGTTTTTTTTTAAATATTTTTTTCATTAATAAAAACTATATGTTATCGCTTTGTCATTATGGGGTATTGTGTATAGTACCCATTAAAAACTAGCGGTCACATCAAGCAGCTGTAATGACAGAAAATAATCTCGGTAGACTGCAAGGTTTAGACAAAACTCAACTGTTTCAAACCAAATGCTAGCCTCTGGGCATTGGGAAATATTGAATATTACAAAACGTTTCCGCACGGTTTCGAACCGGGGACCTTTCACGTGTGAGGCGAATGTGATAACCACTACACTACGGAAACCTAATGTGTGGAAAACTAAGGGTGTGACTGACTTTCGCGTGTGAGGCGAACGTGATAACCACTACACTACTGAAACTACAATACAAAAAGAGGAAGTCGTGGAAAATATTAGGAATGCCCACAAGTCTACCACACATAATATCCCAAATTGAGTACCACAGAAACAGCCATAATACCCATTAAAACTAGCGGTCAAACAGGAAAATGGTTCCAATCGTTTTTCCACCATTCATATTCCCCACGGGGGATTTTAAAAACACTTGAAATAAGGGCTGTGTTTCTTGTCAGCTTACCCTGGCATGGTAAACTATTTGAATCATTATGGACCTCAGACCACACGTAGCAGGAATGTATTCAGAGCGCCCAAGCTAGCCACACATGCAGAGTGCGTTACGCGACTAAAAAAGGTATGTCTGAATAGCAAATATTGAGAAGTGCGAAGGAAAAGCATGAATTCCGAAATTGGGACCGAGTCCTAAGTGAATAGGCTTACTGTCCAATTTTTTTAAATATGTTTCCGCCCGGTCTCGAACCGGGGACCTTTCGCGTGTTAAGCAAACGTGATAACCACTACACTACGGAAACCTAATGAGAGGAATTCAAAGGGTGACTGACTTTGGCTGGGTGGGACATTTATCGCTCTCGGAACCTAATGAAATCAGAAATTAATTAGTCCATTAATTAAGCAATAAGGCTTGAGAAGCCGGGAATTATTGTGTGCCGCCGGCTCTTGGAAGAGGCTTGGTGGTTCAAAACTTCTTCCATTTAAGAGTGATGGAAGCCACTGTGTTCTTGGGTACCTTCAATGCTGCAGAAATGACAAATCATTTGAATTTACCACAGGTGGACTCCAATCAAGTTAAAGAAATATCTAAGGATGATCAATGGAAACAGGATGGACCTGAGCTCAATTTCCAGCCTCATAGCAAAGGGTCTGAAAACGTATGTAAATACGTTTTTTTTAAAATATTTTTTTCATTAATAAAAACTATATGTTATCGCTTTGTCATTATGGGGTATTGTGTATAGTACTCATTAAAAACTAGCGGTCACATCAAGCAGCTGTAATGACAGAAAATAATCTCGGTAGACTGCAAGGTTTAGACAAAACTCAACTGTTTCAAACCAAATGCTAGCCTCTGGGCATTGGGAAATATTGAATATTACAAAACGTTTCCGCACGGTTTCGAACCGGGGACCTTTCACGTGTGAGGCGAATGTGATAACCACTACACTACGGAAACCTAATGTGTGGAAAACTAAGGGTGTGACTGACTTTCGCGTGTGAGGCGAACGTGATAACCACTACACTACTGAAACTACAATACAAAAAGAGGAAGTCGTGGAAAATATTAGGAATGCCCACAAGTCTACCTCACATAATATCGCAAATTGAGTACCACAGAAACAGCCATAATACCCATTAAAAACTAGCGGTCAAACAGGAAAATGGTTCCAATCGTTTTTCCACCATTCATATTCCCCACGGGGGATTTTAAAAACACTTGAAATAAGGGCTGTGTTTCTTGTCAGCTTACCCTGGCATGGTAAACTATTTGAATCATTATGGACCTCAGACCACACGTAGCAGGAATGTATTCAGAGCGCCCAAGCTAGCCACACATGCAGAGTGCGTTACGCGACTAAAAAAGGTATGTCTGAATAGCAAATATTGAGAAGTGCGAAGGAAAAGCATGAATTCCGAAATTGGGACCGAGTCCTAAGTGAATAGGCTTACCGTCCAATTTTTTTAAATATGTTTCCGCCCGGTCTCGAACCGGGGACCTTTCGCATGTTAAGCGAACGTGATAACCACTACACTACAGAAACCTAATGAGAGGAATTCAAAGGGTGTGACTGACTTTGGCTGGGTGGGACATTTATCGCTCTCAGAACCTAATGAAATCAGAAATTACTTAGTCCATTAATTAAGCAATAAGGCTTGAGAAGCCGGGAATTATTGTGTGCCGCCGGCTCTTGGAAGAGGCTTGGTGGTTCAAAACTTCTTCCATTTAAGAGTGATGGAAGCCACTGTGTTCTTGGGTACCTTCAATGCTGCAGAAATGACCAATCATTTGAATTTACCACAGGTGGACTCCAATCAAGTTAAAGAAATATCTAAGGATGATCAATGGAAACAGGATGGACCTGAGCTCAATTTCCAGCCTCATAGCAAAGGGTCTGAAAACGTATGTAAATACGTTTTTTTTTAAATATTTTTTTCATTAATAAAAACTATATGTTATCGCTTTGTCATTATGGGGTATTGTGTATAGTACCCATTAAAAACTAGCGGTCACATCAAGCAGCTGTAATGACAGAAAATAATCTAGGTAGACTGCAAGGTTTAGACAAAACTCAACTGTTTCAAACCAAATGCTAGCCTCTGGGCATTGGGAAATATTGAATATTACAAAATGATTCCGCACGGTTTCGAACCGGGGACCTTTCGCGTGTGAGGCGAACGTGATAACCACTACACTACGGAAACCTAATGTGTGGAAAACTAAGGGTGTGACTGACTTTCGCGTGTGAGGCGAACGTGATAACCACTACACTACTGAAACTACAATACAAAAAGAGGAAGTCGTGGAAAATATTAGGAATGCCCACAAGTCTACCTCACATAATATCCCAAATTGAGTACCACAGAAAGAGCCATAATACCCATTAAAAACTAGCGGTCAAACAGGAAAATGGTTCCAATCGTTTTTCCACCATTCATATTCCCCACGGGGGATTTTAAAAACACTTGAAATAAGGGCTGTGTTTCTTGTCAGCTTACCCTGGCATGGTAAACTATTTGAATCATTATGGACCTCAGACCACACGTAGCAGGAATGTATTCAGAGCGCCCAAGCTAGCCACACATGCAGAGTGCGTTACGCGACTAAAAAAGGTATGTCTGAATAGCAAATATTGAGAAGTGCGAAGGAAAAGCATGAATTCCGAAATTGGGACCGAGTCCTAAGTGAATAGGCTTACTGTCCAATTTTTTTAAAATATGTTTCCGCCCGGTCTCGAACCGGGGACCTTTCGCGTGTTAAGCAAACGTGATAACCACTACACTACGGAAACCTAATGAGTGGAATTCAAAGGGTGTGACTGACTTTGGCTGGGTGGGACATTTATCGCTCTCAGAACCTAATGAAATCAGAAATTACTTAGTCCAGTAATTAAGCAATAAGGCTTGAGAAGCCGGGAATTATTGTGTGCCGCCGGCTCTTGGAAGAGGCTTGGTGGTTCAAAACTTCTTCCATTTAAGAGTGATGGAAGCCACTGTGTTCTTGGGTACCTGCAATGCTGCAGAAATGACCAATCATTTGAATTTACCACAGGTGGACTCCAATCAAGTTAAAGAAATATCTAAGGATGATCAATGGAAACAGGATGGACCTGAGCTCAATTTCCAGCCTCATAGCAAAGGGTCTGAAAACGTATGTAAATAAGTTTTTTTTTAAATATTTTTTTCATTAATAAAAACTATATGTTATCGCTTTGTCATTATGGGGTATTGTGTATAGTACCCATTAAAAACTAGCGGTCACATCAAGCAGCTGTAATGACAGAAAATAATCTCGGTAGACTGCAAGGTTTAGACAAAACTCAACTGTTTCAAACCAAATGCTAGCCTCTGGGCATTGGGAAATATTGAATATTACAAGATGTTTCCGCACGGTTTCGAACCGGGGACCTTTCGCCTGTGATGCGAATGTGATAACCACTACACTACGGAAACCTAATGTGTGGAAAACTAAGGGTGTGACTGACTTTCGCGTGTGAGGCGAACGTGATAACCACTACACTACTGAAACTACAATACAAAAAGAGGAAGTCGTGGAAAATATTAGGAATGCCCTCAAGTCTACCTCACATAATATCCCAAATTGAGTACCACAGAAAGAGCCATAATACCCATTAAAAACTAGCGGTCAAACAGGAAAATGGTTCCAATCGTTTTTCCACCATTCATATTCCCCACGGGGGATTTTAAAAACACTTGAAATAAGGGCTGTGTTTCTTGTCAGCTTACCCTGGCATGGTAAACTATGTGAATCATTATGGACCTCAGACCACACGTAGCAGGAATGTATTCAGAGCGCCCAAGCTAGCCACACATGCAGAGTGCGTTACGCGACTAAAAAAGGTATGTCTGAATAGCAAATATTGAGAAGTGCGAAGGAAAAGCATGAATTCCGAAATTGGGACCGAGTCCTAAGTGAATAGGCTTACTGCCCAATTTTTTAAAATAAGTTTTTCCGCCCGGTCTCGAACCAGGGACCTTTCGCATGTTAAGCGAACATGACAACCACTACACTACAGAAACCTAATGAGAGGAATTCAAAGGGTGTGACTGACTTTGGCTGGGTGGGACATTTATCGCTCTCAGAACCTAATGAAATCAGAAATTACTTAGTCCATTAATTAAGCAATAAGGCTTGAGAAGCCGGGAATTATTGTGTGCCGCCGGCTCTTGGAAGAGGCTTGGTGGTTCAAAACTTCTTCCATTTAAGAGTGATGGAAGCCACTGTGTTCTTGGGTACCTTCAATGCTGCAGAAATGACCAATCATTTGAATTGACCACAGGTGGACTCCAATCAAGGTAAAGAAATATCTAAGGATGATCAATGGAAACAGGATGGACCTGAGCTCAATTTCCAGCCTCATAGCAAAGGGTCTGAAAACGTATGTAAATAAGTTTTTTTTTAAATATTTTTTTCATTAATAAAAACTATATGTTATCGCTTTGTCATTATGGGGTATTGTGTATAGTACCCATTAAAAACTAGCGGTCACATCAAGCAGCTGTAATGACAGAAAATAATCTCGGTAGACTGCAAGGTTTAGACAAAACTCAACTGTTTCAAACCAAATGCTAGCCTCTGGGCATTGGGAAATATTGAATATTACAAAACGTTTCCGCACGGTTTCGAACCGGGGACCTTTCACGTGTGAGGTGAATGTGATAACCACTACACTACGGAAACCTAATGTGTGGAAAACTAAGGGTGTGACTGACTTTCGCGTGTGAGGCGAACGTGATAACCACTACACTACTGAAACTACAATACAAAAAGAGGAAGTCGTGGAAAATATTAGGAATGCCCACAAGTCTACCTCACATAATATCCCAAATTGAGTACCACAGAAAGAGCCATAATACCCATTAAAAACTAGCGGTCAAACAGGAAAATGGTTCCAATCGTTTTTCCACCATTCATATTCCCCACGGGGGATTTTAAAAACACTTGAAATAAGGGCTGTGTTTCTTGTCAGCTTACCCTGGCATGGTAAACTATTTGAATCATTATGGACCTCAGACCACACGTAGCAGGAATGTATTCAGAGCGCCCAAGCTAGCCACACATGCAGAGTGCGTTACGCGACTAAAAAAGGTATGTCTGAATAGCAAATATTGAGAAGTGCGAAGGAAAAGCATGAGTTCCGAAATTGGGACCGAGTCCTAAGTGAATAGGCTTACTGTCCAATTTTTTTAAAATATGTTTCCGCCCGGTCTCGAACCGGGGACCTTTCGCGTGTTAAGCAAACGTGATAACCACTACACTACGGAAACCTAATGAGTGGAATTCAAAGGGTGTGACTGACTTTGGCTGGGTGGGACATTTATCGCTCTCAGAACCTAATGAAATCAGAAATTACTTAGTCCAGTAATTAAGCAATAAGGCTTGAGAAGCCGGGAATTATTGTGTGCCGCCGGCTCTTGGAAGAGGCTTGGTGGTTCAAAACTTCTTCCATTTAAGAGTGATGGAAGCCACTGTGTTCTTGGGTACCTGCAATGCTGCAGAAATGACCAATCATTTGAATTTACCACAGGTGGACTCCAATCAAGTTAAAGAAATATCTAAGGATGATCAATGGAAACAGGATGGACCTGAGCTCAATTTCCAGCCTCATAGCAAAGGGTCTGAAAACGTATGTAAATAAGTTTTTTTTAAAATATTTTTTTCATTAATAAAAACTATATGTTATCGCTTTGTCATTATGGGGTATTGTGTATAGTACCCATTAAAAACTAGCGGTCACATCATTCAGCTGTAATGACAGAAAATAATCTCGGTAGACTGCAAGGTTTAGACAAAACTCAACTTTTTCAAACCAAATGCTAGCCTCTGGGCATTGGGAAATATTGAATATTACAAAATGTTTCCGCACGGTTTCGAACCGGGGACCTTTCGCCTGTGATGCGAATGTGATAACCACTACACTACGGAAACCTAATGTGTGGAAAACTAAGGGTGTGACTGACTTTCGCGTGTGAGGCGAACGTGATAACCACTACACTACTGAAACTACAATACAAAAAGAGGAAGTCGTGGAAAATATTAGGAATGCCCTCAAGTCTACCTCACATAATATCCCAAATTGAGTACCACAGAAAGAGCCATAATACCCATTAAAAACTAGCGGTCAAACAGGAAAATGGTTCCAATCGTTTTTCCACCATTCATATTCCCCACGGGGGATTTTAAAAACACTTGAAATAAGGGCTGTGTTTCTTGTCAGCTTACCCTGGCATGGTAAACTATTTGAATCATTATGGACCTCAGACCACACGTAGCAGGAATGTATTCAGAGCGCCCAAGTTAGCCACACATGCAGAGTGCGTTACGCGACTAAAAAAGGTATGTCTGAATAGCAAATATTGAGAAGTGCGAAGGAAAAGCATGAATTCTGAAATTGGGACCGAGTCCTAAGTGAATAGGCTTACTGTCCAATTTTTTAAAATATGTTTCAGCACGGTCTCGAACCGGGGACCTTTCGCATGTTAAGCAAACGTGATAACCACTACACTACAGAAACCTAATGAGTTTAATTCAAAGGGTGTGACTGACTTTGGCTGGGTGGGACATTTATCGCTCTCAGAACCTAATGAAATCAGAAATTACTTAGTCCATTAATTAAGCAATAAGGCTTGAGAAGCCGGGAATTATTGTGTGCCGCCTCCTCTTGGAAGAGGCTTGGTGGTTCAAAACTTCTTCCATTTAAGAGTGATGGAAGCCACTGTGTTCTTGGGTACCTTCAATGCTGCAGAAATGACCAATCATTTGAATTTACCACAGGTGGACTCCAATCAAGTTAAAGAAATATCTAAGGATGATCAATGGAAACAGGATGGACCTGAGCTCAATTTCCAGCCTCATAGCAAAGGGTCTGAAAACGTATGTATATACGTTTTTTTTAAATATTTTTTTCATTAATAAAAACTATATGTTATCGCTTTGTCATTATGGGGTATTGTGTATAGTACCCATTAACAACTAGCGGTCACATCAAGCAGCTGTAATGACAGAAAATAATCTAGGTAGACTGCAAGGTTTAGACAAAACTCAACTGTTTCAAACCAAATGCTAGCCTCTGGGCATTGGGAAATATTGAATATTACAATATTTTTCCGCACGGTTTCGAACCGGGGACCTGTCGCGTGTGAGGCGAACGTGATAACCACTACACTACGGAAACCTAATGTGTGGAAATCTAAGGGTGTGACTGACTTTCGCGTGTGAGGCGAACGTGATAACCACTACACTACTGAAACTACAATACAAAAAGAGGAAGTCGTGGAAAATATTAGGAATGCCCACAAGTCTACCTCACATAATATCCCAAATTGAGTACCACAGAAAGAGCCATAATACCCATTAAAAACTAGCGGTCAAACAGGAAAATGGTTCCAATCGTTTTTTCACCATTCATATTCCCCACGTGGGAATTTAAAAACACTTGAAATAAGGGCTGTGTTTCTTGTCAGCTTACCCTGGCATGGTAAACTATTTGAATCATTATGGACCTCAGACCACACGTAGCAGGAATGTATTCAGAGCGCCCAAGCTAGCCACACATGCAGAGTGCGTTACGCGACTAAAAAAGGTATGTCTGAACAGCAAATATTGAGAAGTGCGAAGGAAAAGGATGAATTCCGAAATTGGGACCGAGTCCTAAGTGAATAGGCTTACTGTCCAATTTTTTAAAATATGTTTCCGCCCGGTCTCGAACCGGGGACCTTTCGCGTGTTAAGCAAACGTGATAACCACTACACTACGGAAACCTAATGAGTTGAATTCAAAGGGTGTGACTGACTTTGGCTGGGTGGGACATTTATCGCTCTCAGAACCTAATGAAATCAGAAATGACTTAGTCCATTAATTAAGCAATAAGGCTTGAGAAGCCGGGAATTATTGTGTGCCGCCGGCTCTTGGAAGAGGCTTGGTGGTTCAAAACTTCTTCCATTTAAGAGTGATGGAAGCCACTGTGTTCTTGGGTACCTTCAATGCTGCAGAAATGACCAATCATTTGAATTTACCACAGGTGGACTCCAATCAAGTTAAAGAAATATCTAAGGATGATCAATGGAAACAGGATGGACCTGAGCTCAATTTCCAGCCTCATAGCAAAGGGTCTGAAAACGTATGTAAATAAGTTTTTTTTTAAATATTTTTTTCATTAATAAAAACTATATGTTATCGCTTTGTCATTATGGGGTATTGTGTATAGTACCCATTAAAAACTAGCGGTCACATCAAGCAGCTGTAATGACAGAAAATAATCTAGGTAGACTGCAAGGTTTAGACAAAACTCAACTGTTTCAAACCAAATGCTAGCCTCTGGGCATTGGGAAATATTGAATATTACAAAATGTTTCCGCACGGTTTCGAACCGGGGACCTTTCGCGTGTGAGGCGAATGTGATTACCACTACACTACGGAAACCTAATGTGTGGAAAACTAAGGGTGTGACTGACTTTCGCGTGTGAGGCGAACGTGATAACCACTACACTACTGAAACTACAATACAAAAAGAGGAAGTCGTGGAAATATTAGGAATGCCCACAAGTCTACCTCACATAATATCCCAAATTGAGTACCACAGAAAGAGCCATAATACCCATTAAAAACTAGCGGTCAAACAGGAAAATGGTTCCAATCGTTTTTCCACCATTCATATTCCCCACGTGGGAATTTAAAAACACTTGAAATAAGGGCTGTGTTTCTTGTCAGCTTACCCTGGCATGGTAAACTATTTGAATCATTATGGACCTCAGACCACACGTAGCAGGAATGTATTCAGAGCGCCCAAGCTAGCCACACATGCAGAGTGCGTTACGCGACTAAAAAAGGTATGTCTGAACAGCAAATATTGAGAAGTGCGAAGGAAAAGGATGAATTCCGAAATTGGGACCGAGTCCTAAGTGAATAGGCTTACTGTCCAATTTTTTAAAATATGTTTCCGCCCGGTCTCGAACCGGGGACCTTTCGCGTGTTAAGCAAACGTGATAACCACTACACTACGGAAACCTAATGAGTGAATTCAAAGGGGTGTGACTGACTTTGGCTGGGTGGGACATTTACGCTCTCAGAACCTATGAAATCAGAAATGA